>NW_013665993.1:120116-128127 GCF_000517525.1 Limulus polyphemus | reverse complement strand
TATGTATATATGTATGTACATACACACAC
This sequence comes from Limulus polyphemus, assembly GCF_000517525.1. Lineage (NCBI taxonomy): Eukaryota > Metazoa > Arthropoda > Merostomata > Xiphosura > Limulidae > Limulus > Limulus polyphemus. The sequence continues at coordinate 128,098 of NW_013665993.1, read as the reverse complement.
GTATATATGTATATGTGTCTGTCTGCCTGCTGAAAACTTTTTTTTTTTTTACTGTTTGCCCTTTTAACCAATTACTGCCAGCGGACGAAGGAAGATTATTTAATCCTCAACCACCCCGGGTAACTAATTAATCAGTTAATTAGTTTCTCCAAATACCTGCCAGATTCGGATTCGGAACTAATTTGACTTATTAACATTTGTTTGTTTGTGTATTTTGGCGCAAAGCTACACAACAAGCTATGTGAACTCTGTCCATCGAAGGGAATCGAACGCCTGATTTTAACGTTGTAATTCTGTAAGCTTATCTATGACCCACCAGGGGGAGAGAGGTATTAAAACACTCTTTTAATACCTATCAAAGAGTGAAATTAACAGACACATTGTGGGACAACTAATTTTAGGTTGCACTGCTTTACCAGTTAACCCTTAGATGTGATAAAACAAACATCCGGGATTACTTTTTTTCTTTAACTCACATCGTTTTCATCAGTTAAATAAATAATGTTACTTAGTTTAGGAAGATGCAAATAAGGTCAAGTTCATTATTACTTCTGCTAATATTTAATTGTTTCCATTTTAATCTATTAAATCCCAACGCACAACAGTTCAACCAACTGAGAGACCATCTGGAGTTGAAATGCAAAAAATACATTTATTCAACATAAAAATATCGAAAAAGTTTATATAAATATTTGCAGCATCTGAACTTTTATTTTTAGAGGGAATTTACTCATATACCTCGACCAATAGTTAGTATTATATGCCTTTAATTAAACTAGCTATTCGTTTACTTGATCTTTGAAAGTTATTGTAAACGCTCAACTGTTTATTTGATTTACAACTATTTTTAATTGTTCAAGAACTTATCATCACTACAGGTGAATTCTTTACGCAATTTATTTTGTTTACGATAAATCTCATAAAGAAATGTTTAATTTATGTGTATACGAAAAAAATTTAGATTGTATTTTAGCAAATATCTTTCATTTAAATAATCTAAAAACAAACTGAATAAAGTCAGTTTCAATAAACAACTAATCATTTAATTTTTTAACCATGTAATTCTAAGTGCTCACTCTCCAAATAATGGCCCCCCTCAGTGGCAAAGTGGTATGTCTGCGGACTTACAACGCTAGAAACCGGGTTTCGATACCCGTGGTGAGCAGAACACAGATAGCTCATTGTGTAGCTTTCTGCTTAATTGCAAACAAACAATCCAAATATATGCGTGGCTTCTGATCTAAGGAGATTTTAAGGTGTTTCCTGATTTTTGTAGTCCCTTAAATCACTTGCAGTTTTTCGATCACTTATATTGGTAATTTCGTTTATTAAGAGTTACTGGTATGATAATCGTAAAATGGATATCATAATTAATTTAAATTTTCTCCTTTTACGAACTCCTATTAATGCCCAGAAATTACAAGTACCTCAAGATCGCTACCCCCCATAGATTTTCATTACAGGATCGGTGCGTTGTATTATTTAAATGACATTGCCTGTAAATGTATACGTACACTGTAGGTTCATTCTAACCACACTTATTGTCCAGTCAAATCTGTAAATCAGAGCTTAGGAAATAAATCTTTAAATGGGCTCTGCAGCATATACTTCACAGATGGAACACATTACTGGTGATAATCCCTACATTTGGGAAATAGAATAGTTAATCAAGTTAAGACGAGTGAATATTTTAATGATGTTTTATATATTTTTTAAAACTAAATCCCGCTTCTTAGATGAAGTCATTTACGCCGTTTATTGCTATCCTTAGCGTGCGTGTTTAAAGATGTCCATGTTCTTGATAACTTTTATTGTAGGTTCTGTGATGATAGGTTAAGAACTTGTTTGTTCTTTTAAGCGTAAAGCTATACAATGGGCTATCTTCGTTATGTTCACCGAGAGTAATCGAACCCCGAATTCTAACGTTGTAAGTTCAAACACCTATCGTTGACCCAACTGGGAAGAGGAAAAGATAAACCATTTATCTAATGCTTTATTAGTCTTTCGATCCCACCTTTAAAATGTTCAGCTGTATCGTTCCACATTCAGACATAAGGACCAATGACAATTTATTATTTACACCTTATGCCTATACTTACAAATTCTTGTAAAAGTGAGGCATTTCAGCCATTATCTTTACACATTAATGCTCTTTTTTTCACAGCCTTTACTGCACTAGATACCCATCACAATTACTCAAAACAATAACTACATGCAAACTCAAATACTTTAGTTTCTTGAAATTTAAAGAGTTTATTCTAAGTACGATACATTTTGTTGAATTAAGTCAATGTATTATATATTTTTGTTATACAGTGTGTATACTGTTTTCTCTAAACACCCTCAGTTTTATGTAATTTCATTATAAAAATGTTTTTTGGACATTGTTATAGCTTTACTTAACTATTAACAAATTGCATTTCCTGCATTAAGAATCAAATAAAATATCTTAACTAAATAAGCTATTTGGGAATATTGGAAAAATTACCGTATATGTTATAGTTTCTATGTTTTATATTTTTCATTAAAGAACTAAACAAACTAAGTAACATAATAGGACGCGGGTTTCCCTTGTGGTAGAGTTTTGGATTTCGCAGAGGACGAGTCGGGTTCAAATTCGTGCGATGTCATAAAACATTCCCTCATATCAAGCTGTGAGTGTGTTATAAGGGTAACAGTCAATCCTTTAGCGTGAATGGTGAGTAGTTGGATGCTGCCGACTGGGTGTCTTTCCTCTGGCCAATAACTCAAAATTATGGATGCAAACAAACAACCATAATAGTTTGACATAATAGAAATGCTAACACAACAAAAAAAGACTAGATAAAAACGGTCTTTCATATTTATCACCAGGATAAAACATTTCAAGGTTGAAACGGTATCGTTTGAATTAAGAGCTGATGCTGTTTTCTTAATACAAAGCTGCACAATGGATTATCTGCACTCTATCCATCCGATGGAATCGAACCCCGTATTTTATCGTTGTAATTCCAAGTAAAGAGAAAACGTTTCATGGCAGACACACTAATCTTCATTCTAGTGCTCTGTTATTTTTAACCATTACTTTTGCCTTTGCATATATATTTTCATTCATATATTTTTACGAGGATACCACAATATAGAAACGTTTATTGAAAATGATATTATTATAATGTAACGTTTTGACTTTTTGTTCTCATTTTAGTATCACCAAATAAAATGACAGTTCTAAATTTCACACTTTCTACTTTGATAAATTCTCAGTTTGCTTCCCACGTTAAAAACGTAAGTTTTTGATTGTCATAATTGTCTGTATACTTTCTCCATTAGAACTCTTTTTTTTTGCAATAAATAAGTGTATTCGGGTTGATTTTACAAGTTAGATTATGTCATTAATGATCTGTTCTCTCTTGTTTAAAATATATGTTATTCACCCAAAGAAATGTTGTAATTCGAATGTATGTCGTTGTTGTATGAATACCTCTGTTGTTTATCGTCGGATATCATGCTATACGTTTTCTGATCATATTATCTATTCTAAATGTCCATTCACTTATTTATCAATTAAGTTAGTTTGTAATTAAGCACAAAACTACACAATGTGCTATCTGTGCTCTGCCCACCACGGGTATCGATACCCGGTTTCTAGCGTTGTAAGTCCGCAGACATACCGCTGTGCCACTGGGGGGCTATGAATTAAGTGTTCACATAATCACTGAGTTAGAAAATAGCCAGAACTGTTGAATATCTTTTAGTACGAAAGTACTTTCAAATATAGTTTCATTTTATCTGCCACTAAGAATAATGATTAAATATGTATATCTAATTGCTTGTATAACATTTATTTTATCGTGTAATTCGTAGGTAACTGTGGAAATATCAAGTTTGATTACCGATATGGATACGTAATGCGCCCACTGTTTATGCATTAGGTGATATTCCACATTTTTTTTTGTTATGTACTTTGGTTCAGTGTTTTGTTTTATAATAATTAATTACGAATTAATCTCTCTCCCCCCACGTCACAAATATACAGCCAAGAGAATCGCACTTAAAATATGCTTGCTTAATATCTTCGTAACAGAAGGGTTAAAATACAAACCTAAAGAAATTAGCGTTTTCCTGTTATGTTATGCAAGTCTCATTTTCGTTTCACAAAACTCAAATTTATGAAAAATACCTTATCTGTTTGAAATGTGTTTTAAGTTCGTCCACATTATTTCTAATTTTGTATGGGTTAATACATCATACAGTGGGATGACCTCATTTGATCCAAATAGACTAACACTGTTACATTGTAGCATTCAATATAAGATTGCCTCTTTCTCTTCTGCTCTTATAGTGGCTACTCCAAAACGTAATTCGCGTCCCTGTCTGTGTGTGTGTCTTCATGTAACTATAAATAATTTGACATATTCAACATGATTACACTTGAATACTACATTTAGGTTATTCTACAGAATTGGTCATTATTTTGACACCTTTCAAGGGTGTGGTTCAAATAGTCTTCTTTATAATATGACAACACTAGCTGGAAACGCCTAATTCGCTGGAGTGAAAGTTTTCTAGAGAAAGTAAGAACCTGATCCATAGCTCACCTTACGAAATGTGCACGTTTTTATTCTTAACTTACAGGAAGAAACCCTATTGGGAGTGTTTTTTTAAATATATTTTATATCTAAACGAAAGCCTGAAGAATAATAATTATCAAATTCGAAGTGACTAAATGTTGAAATAAAGAAAGCCACATCATTCTTATCCTGTCGTCCAGAAACTTAATTTACAACAAATACATCACATTTTTTACTGGTTCGCATAATTATATGCTTTGTATGGCGGTACCAGTGTCATAATAACCACTCAGGCTTGAAATTGACGTGGGCATGTGTTAAGTCGTTCAAGTAATGACTGAATTAACACGTGATCATGACGACACTGAACCTGATTAATAATCTTCCTCTCCCCTATCATGCAAGAATTAACTAATTTTTCTCTTTTTTTATTTTTGAGTGTGTATTGCTAATAAAAACTTTCTTTATCACAGAATTTAATTTTTTAGTCAAGCGTTAACATGGTTTATAGGTCAGTTGGTCCTGTAAGCCTGATAAGAAGTAGGACTGATATGTCACAAGTGAGTGAAATTATTCATTCTTTTATATTGACAGGATAGAGAATCAGTTTGCTAATTATTGAAATAGTTTAGAAACTACATAATACTAGTTAATTTGGAATTGGCGTTTAATACCGCTATAATAATAGCTAACTTTAACGTATAAAAGTTTGTTTTACCTACAGTGCCTTGCAAAACTATTCACCCTCCTATCGATAATGTCACATTTCGATGAAATACAAATAATGTAAAATCTTTTTAACGAATTTGTTTATATTCACAACTTTAATGATCAAACTTAACACTGTTTTGTGTGAAGAGGGTTGAATCTCAGCAAAGCCTGCAAATAAAATATATAAATTGAAATTTGCTGATTGCATAAGTATTCAGCCCCCTAAATCAGTACTTGGTGGAAGCATCTTTGGCAGCAATTACTGCTGTGTGTCTTTTTAGATAGGTTTCTACTAGCCTTGCACAATGGGATGGTATAATTTTTGCCCATTCTTCCTGGCAAAATTGCTCCAGTTCTGACAAGTTTGTTGGGGATCGTTGATGGACTACAATCTTCAAGTTAAGCTATAAAGTTTCTATTTGATTCAAGTCATGACTATAACTGGAACACTCCAGGACGTTCACTTTCTTCTTCTTTTGACACCAGTGTGGCTTTGACCTTGTGCTTCGGGTCATTGTCCTGCTGAAATGCAACTTTCCGACCAAGTTTTAAATTCTTGGCTGACTCAAGCAGGTTTTTCTCTAGGGTTCGCCTCTACTTTGCACCATCCATCTTCCCCTCAATCTTCACAAGCTACCCAGTCCCTGTTGATGAGAAACAGCCCCATAGCATGATGCTGCCACCACCATGCTTGACAGTTGGGATAATTTTGACTGGGTGATGTGCTGTGTTGGGCTTGCACCAAACGTAACGCTGTGAATTTAGGCCAAAAAGCTCAATTTTCGTCTCGTCTGACCAAAAACCTTCTGCCACATGTTTGCAGTATCATTTACATGTTCTGTCGCACCAAACTCCATACGAGATTTAAGATTATTCTTTTTTCAGTAATGGTTTCTTTCTTTCCACTCGCACCATACAGGCCAGTTTTGTGTAGGGACCAGGATATTGTTGATGTATGGACACTGACTCCCATCTCAGACAAACTTTTCAAATCTTTCATAGTCATTGTTGGCTTGACAATTGCATCCCTAACCCGTTTCCTACTTGCCTGGCTGCTTTGTTGGAAAGGTTGGCCTGATCTGTGTAGTGACTGGTATGAAGCACCTTCCACTTCTTAATGATGGACTTCACTGTACTCCTTCACTACAACTTTATCACTGACTTGTTTCGAAAGCTCCTTGGTCTTCATGGTTAGTTTGTATTATCATTATGTGAGTTGTGACTTAAACAGGTGCATTTACTCAGAAGTCAAGTTAAATCACTTCGATTACACACAGACAGAAACCATTACAGTAATTTTGTGACCTTTCAAACTAATCTTTTGTACCTGAACTGATTTAGGGTTGCCTTAGCAAAGAAGTTGATGCTTATACAGTTGAGAAGTTTCCAATTTTCTTTGAAAATCTAACTTACTTACATTACATCAATGTTTTTTTAGCTTTCTCACTTGGAGTAAATTGTGTAGATTCTAAGTATAAAGTCCTATTTGAAAGTTTCATGATTGCAAGCTCAGACAAAACCGTGATTTTTCAAACCTTGTTGCACAATCAAATATAGCTATTGACTGTATGTTGTTGTTTTTTTTACTTTGTTAAGAGTTGATTCAGTTAGTCAAATATGTTAGAGGTCGAAATCATAGCATATCAACGTGAGATTGATATTCTCCACTCCCTCTGTAACATTTATCCATCTGAACTGGTAAAGCTATTAAACGTCCTTATAGGTAAAACACGTGGAAATGGACTGAAAACTGATCGTATCAAACGAGATAAACTTTATGGTAAGATGTGATAATAGATGGTCAATATATTATTTAAATTTGATGACGACATTAAAGTTTTTGCTGTTGCTGGTTGTAAGAAGGATGCTACTGCCTTACAAAAGGATTTGGACTATTGGGTGAGTTGGGTGAATAAATAGCAGAAATAAAGTACTATGTTCACAATCTAATATTATATCTAGAATAATAACTGTAATGTATGATGAATATATTATTGGAAAATCCACAAATAAATATTTATTCAGAGCGGATGAATCACAGTTAATAAAACGTACATAATGAAAACACAGCAGCATGATATTTTATGTACGTTACTCTTCTAGCGTTCGTTTGTGCATGTAATTGGGAATTTCAAAACAGTATTTGGCATTGTAATCTTCTTCCTATATGTAACTGAAATTCTGAAAAATATTTACATATTTTTAGATTTAACAAAGCGCATACAATTCTTTAACTACCATCTGATATAAAGCTACAACTTAAAACTTATTAGTGTTTGGGTTGAAACGTATATATTTCAACAAAAATTCACTAACTATTAGGTCGTCAAAAAATTAATGTCGCTTATTTTAGTTGAAAAAACCCGAACAAGTTATATATTAAGACAAAACATTTATTAAATGAAATAGTCTCCATTCTTATCGATGATGCTTTTCCATCTTACAATCAGGTTGTTAATGCCCTGATTTAAAAAAAAATCACTTGGCTTTGAAGCATAAAACATGTTTATGTCCTATTTAAGATGGTGTTGCAGCGAACGAAAATGATGTTAATCTGATGCGGCCATATCTGGAGAATATGGTGGGTGGGGGTGAACTTCTCAACCCAACTACATAATCTTGTGTTGCGTCAAACGTGCCACATATGGACGTACATTGTCATGGAGAAGAAGAACACCTATCCGATTACGAGTGTTTCTGATGAACGTTCCAGTTGCTGAC
>NW_013665993.1:106849-119052 GCF_000517525.1 Limulus polyphemus | reverse complement strand
AATATACTAAACTTTACACATTATATAGGCTACACTAACGTGACGTTTAAGTGGTTCGTTTAACTATTATACGTGATGTACGTGTTTTGGGGCGGTTAATGAAAGTGTTAAAAAAAACGCGACCAAATATATATCTCTTATAGATGATTTACGCTGAGTCTTCATGATGAACAAACGAAGATGAAGTGAGTAGCGTGACACTTGCAGAAAAAGTCGTAAAGGACAAATATGAAGACGACAGACGGAAGTTTTTCGAAACATCGTGTTATTTCCCATCTGTTCTACTTTTGTAGATTAACCTTCCAAGACATTTTCCACAAATGTCAGACTCAAGTAGACAGTTCCTGCCAAATTCGTCTTTGTTTTCTCAACTATATATATCTGTTACAGTAGTATTTATTCAACCTCGTGAGAATCAAAATGGCTATTCACGCTCTAGTTCTCAAAGAAGTTTATACGTTAACGAAAAAAACAACATATTAGGCATTTGAAAGATTGTTTTATCAAAAAAAAAGTTGAAATCTTACCCAAAGTTTAAATAGATGGCAGAGGATTATAAATTTGGCAACTAACAGAATCAACATTGGAATATATATATCGCATTCTTATAGAAACGAATATTATGAGTCACTATTGCAGTCCTTGTAAAATTAAGACTATATTTGTTTTGCTCATATTAGTACTATATTACCGATCCAGTGTCGTTGTTTTTAAGTGTATTGAGCTCAAACGTTTGGCAGTTATAGCAGTCGTAAGTATTCTACTGCTAAATGTATTGTAATGACCTTTAGCTGTTTTCTGTGATACTCCTGTAATTACATGAAAAACTAACCTAATCGTGATTACTATTGAATGCCATTTAAAGTGCAAGTAGAAATGATTTGGACTGATGTTCCTGCTACTTGAAATGACACAATTTGGTGATGATTAAAGTTATAAGTTTTATTATTGAATTGATAATGTGGGAAATGAGAGAGTAGTTATTACCTATAATGTTATTCTCGCCATTTCACTCTATACTTTGTTACACATTATTTACAATAAAAATGAAATCATTTTTGTTCGCGTAGGAATTTAAACGATTGTTCCTCATCTGTAATGTACCTAGTGTTCGTGCACCTTTATTTAGTTTTTGTTGTTTTGAGAAGGAAAAAATGAAACCATTATACTGAGTTGGCTGTACGCAATGCAAAGAATAGTGCGTATAAACAGTAAGCTTGCGAATATAGTGAGTTCAGAAAAAACTTACAAGTTTCTAATAATGTTTATAAAATTGGTTCTGTTAAAAAATATACAAGTACGATATAAACAAGTGTAAGAAAATCATTTGCACATAGCACATCTAAAAAAAAGCGGAGTCTGCCAATAGCAAATGCAAATGGTAAAACCCGCAAAACACACGTGTGAATAAAAAACAGGAAAATATACAATAACAACACATTCGTAATGAAAACCACGAAACAAGTTCCATTATCAGTGACAAGTGATAATTCTAAAACATTGTCGTTTCACATTAGCACAACCGATAACACCTTAATATTAATATAAATACTCTGACAGATAGTGCCTGGCTTATGTATGTTAGTAGAGAAAAGGTCGAATAATCTATGATAAACACGTCTTACAAGAATCGAAGTACAAATTATAATACATATTACCAGTAAAGTATTGTTTCACTATATCAGATGAACTATGATTCTATTGCGAATCTATGTAAAAGATTTAAATGAACTAACAGAAACGTTTTCCACAAAAGGATGTATAACAACTCGTGGTTTCTGTTGCTGATTTATATGTTAGTCATATTAAGTGTTTCTACACAACTCAGTCTCACTCGTTATATGTTTTTAATCGTTACTGTATGAAGCTAAAAGATATATTCTGTTTTTGGTGTAGTACGCCTTACTTTAGCAGTATTCTATGGTCATGTGATGAGGAGAAAGGGGATGGAACACTTGGTAACAACTGGAAAATTTGTGGGGAAAAAGAAGTAGAGGTAGACAGCGAGAGAAGATTCTGGACAGTTTAAGAATTTGACTACACAAAAAAGAGGGTTTGAGAATATAGTGAGCATTTATAGTTTCTGTGAAACTAAATATTCTATGTATAATGCATAGCAAAGGGTAGATATATGCTTGGACTAAGAGACAACCCTCACTAACCGCGTATAAAATTTAATCAGCAGAAAAGCAGCCTTTTCAAATAAAACATATACGGCTAAAACATCGCTTTAAATAAACATCCGTATCTTTTAAAGTAATTATTCTACGAATGCGTGTGATAAATTTTAATATTGTGTGTACTGATTTCTTTTACTCCTTCACTTCATACATAATATAAGGGTTAGCTCCTTAGTGTATAAAGCATCGTGTATTTACATGTTACAGTCATCTATTATTGGCTTGTAATTCCTGTTTTACCCTGTACTTAAGCATTTTAAAAGAACGTCAGATATTTGTAAGAAAGCTAACTACAAGGTGTAATGATAACATCGTTTACACTAGAATTATGTTTTCTTAGCTTATGTAAAATATAGAAAAACCAAATCGACTTTCCAATACCCCTACGACCTTCACAGTACCTTATTTACTATTCTACAAAAGATATGGGTGCAATATACCAAGCCGTTTTTGTTGTAGGCTGGCAAGAGAATGATAATAATAATAATTACAAACGGACCGTTCTGAGTGGATTTTCGTTTTCTAGTAAGTCTAACATGCGTGTTTTTTTGTGCATTTTTATATGTGGAGAACCTTAGCAGTCGATAGTAAAGGTTCTAAAGTGTTGTTTGAACTGAATCTTCATTGTTTAAGGTGATTTTTGCCCGAACGTTCTATTAGGGTTTTATGTAAGTCCTTGCGAACCCTATTATGAACCACTATTGTTGTTCACGATAAAACATCCCATAATGTACGAAATAAAGGTTACTTTGTTGGTAAGCTCAAAGCTACAGGATGGGCTATCTGTTCTCTGCCCACCGTGTGTATTTAAACCTGAATTTTAACATTATAGGCCTTCAGACTTACGGTAGGGCATGAAATAAAAACTAAAATACTCCCGTTCATGTGGGTGTTAGCTACTAGTAGTTTGATTCTAGAATAGAGCATATATTCCTCTGTGAAGCTTTACACTTGCTTTTTTATTATTTTATTATTAAGGAACATTACTCATGATATACAAATCTTCCAATTTTATCAACTTCCGTAAACGTGAAGCCAAAATCTCGCAACTCGCTGTGTCTGCTGTTGATGCTATTAGCGACAAATATTTTGTACTTACGGGACAAAGGGTACCCGTCCGTTCTCTTAGTAGCAGACTAAAAGTAGTAACATATTTCAGCTACTGTTTGCTGGATCGGATGTATATACAATCTTCACACTACTTCAAAGCAGTTTTACCATATCTCGATATTTATAGCCTGCACAGTTTAACATAGATTCTTTATTTTAATCTCATAGTTCAATAACCATAAATGCTACATCATCCACGAAAGCCACAGCGACTTCTCAAGCCTCAGGTCTTTAGTTGAGACATGTCCTCAGAACCTTACGATCGGAGCTGTTTTATTAAAATATGATAAACAGAGTGCAATGTATGTGAGCTCGTTATAAGCACCCGTTAAATGTAGATTTCGCGGAGCAAACCCTGACACTTTATGTTTACATCAAGTCATAAACTCCAGTTTGAACTTGCGATAAGAATATCCCGTTCCCAAAGTACCTAAACCAAGAACCATTCTCTCATCTCTTGTCCTCGTTTTTAGATATACCCCGGGGTTTTTCAAGTACGATAGAATAGCTCATTTGTCTTGTAGAAACCTGCTAAGAAAGCACAGAAATGGAATACATTATTTTCAAACCTGAACTTTTTAGATAAAATAAGTTAACATGACGTAGCCTGAAAGTTACTCCCTCAAACTATATGTTACATTGTTAGAATAAGCTTTGTGAAAAAGCGTTTTCATTTTGAAACAATTATATTTATCTAACTGCGAGTAACCGATAATACAAATACTGTCACCTAAATACTGTCACCCATTTAACCTGAAACACAGTCACCCATTTAAACAGATAGCTAATAGGTAAATACACAGACAGATACATAAGTAAATAGGTAAATATGTAGATCAATGTTTCACTGACGACAATCTTTAATACTCAAAATTATAATTTCTCAGACGTAAGAGAAATAAAGATATATTGTGTGTGTAGGTTTCTGTATAAATATTGATTTCAAGATCATCCAGGCTTATACTTATCTCGATTGAATGTTATGCTAGTAATATCTATTTTCCTCTTATCAGTAGCTTTTCTCTTTGCCCCCCCCCCCAGTGGCACAGCGGTATGTCTGCGGACTTACAACGCTAGAAACCGGGTTTCGATACCCGTGGTGAGCAGAGCACAGATAGCCCATTGTGTAGCTTTGTGCAAAAATTCAAATAAACAAATGCTCTGCTCTTAAGTACATCACGTACATAATTCGTACAGTACTGTTAATGACTATGCAAGTAATCATATACGTATATGAGTATTTGTGTGTTACTTTTAAGGAGGTTAATGCACTTGCTGTTTATATAGCCGAGATTCATGCCGTTTTAAGTAACTGAGCACTAAGTCAATCACACATGCAGCGCGATACTGCATATCCTGGCACACGTATAAATGCTCTTTCATAGTTGTTTCTATGAGAAACAAATCACTAATACAATCTGCTTTATTTAGCATTATGGTGAATTTGTTTGTAAAGCAACCATATTTTCTGTCGGTTCATATTTAATGCCTTTACGATTTTAGAACATCCTTCTATATAAGATCACTCTCAAACAACATTTGTACTTGTATTGTTTCAATCGTTGAAGATGTTCATTTATGATGATGAACTTATCTACTGTTACAACCGTTTTTATTCTCAGTAAGATTTACAATACCGTAGCATACCATGTGAGCACAAGAGAACTGGCGATCGTACAATATATCATACCATGAGAACTGGTTATCTTACAGTTATGTAGGATATCACGAGAATAAAATTGAAATGGCGATGGTACAGTTGTGTAGTATACCACGTGAGTAACAGATAATAGAAAACACCTGTGTTTCGTTAACTGTCCTGGTTCAAAAACATAACAGCTAAATCTCTTACGATTTATTTTTATGTTATAGCTCTTACAGTAACTGAAATTCATAGATAATGTTAAACGGACTGTTATCAGAATGAAATAACCGAAATGTAAATATTACATGACTCTGCAAGTCACAAACTGCTACTCACATTCACACCAAACTACGTGACAAATACAATATACTTCTATAGCTGCTTTAGGAACATCGATCTATATTCCCTGATAACAAAGACATACACACAGATTATGTGATTTACGTAACACCTGTGATTCATAAGCTACAGATCAATCGTTGTATGAAAACACACACAAAAAGAAAACGCTTTTAAGTCACGCGTAAAGCATAGAAATATAAATCACATCTCTACGTACATGTGTCCTTTATTCATGAAAATATATATACATATATTCTTTAAACCTTGCTTAACGTACAAGTGTAGAAAATAATCCGGTTTTAAATCCAGTATTGCTAAAGATATTGTACCGAATAATTTAATATAATTACGAATGATATACGTTTAATTTGTCGAACCAAGATATTCGTATCGAATTAACAGAATTTATGTTAATCTGTTATTATATTTGTGTTAGTTTGCTTTACAATGTTGTTGTTTTCTTAGTGTAAACTGCACAATGGACTATCTACAATATATCCTCTGTAGGGATCGAATCCCAAGTTTTAGCATTATAAGTTTGCAAGCTTAACGCTGAGCCATTGGGGTCTGTTTATAAAGTTCATAATACTTTCAAGTAGAGCTATTCAACATTGATCATACCGAAATCCCTTATAATATTTCTTCTTTTTTTTTCATTTACAAATCGCAACATATAAGTGCATCTTTGTGTTTCTACAAAAAAAAAACAAAAAGTCAGCAAATCACCTTTTTTACGAGAATATATGTAATCACATCGAGGCTTACAATATAGCGAAAAAAGTCAAGAATTTTTATATGGTACTATATCAATCGCTTATTTGTGAAATTTATTACCGAAATTTTCTTAATGGTAGAAAATGTGAAACGTGAAAAATGTGAAACGGAAAAATTTGAGTTGCAGTCATAACTTTGTTCCCGGGAAACTAACTATTATGGAACCTCGTTCTGATTTTTGTTCTTAAGTTCTTAATGCTTCATTTGCTTTGTTAACTTTATTTCTGAAATTGGAACTCCGATTTGGAGCTTGGTTATAAATAAATCGTTATCATCTTCGAGAAGCGCATGGAGAAATTTTATGAATTGCACATGTTCCCCAGCACATGCGCATAGCCTCGGCTAAAAATCCAATAGAAGCTATTTAATATGTGACGTATAACGTTTTATTTAATTCTTTAAAGCTAAATATACCACATGTATTTGTTTCAAAATAAGGAAAAGGCTACTTTTTATTTGATAAATATTTATTCCATTACGAAAGAAACCTACTCAGATTGTTTTGATAATATTAACCGGACTATTGTTTGTTTATTTTTTTTAGTTTACACAATGTGCTATCTGCGCTCTGTCCACCATATGGATCGAACCTAGGATTTTAGCGTTGTGAGTTCGTAAACTTACAGCTAATCCATTGTGGATTAATCGGACTTAAGTGTTATTTTGACTAGAAATAGCCAAACTTTTCTCTCTCTCTCTCTCTTCATACTAACTAATCTTTAAAACAAAAATGCCAAGTTATAGATCTATGTCAAGGTATGGTTGGTTGTTCTGAAACTTGCAAACACATTCAGAATATACGCGAGAAATATCAATTAAGAATTCGAATGAGGTATTACGTTTTCTGGATATGATCAAACACTGCACCATTTATATAAATCTAGTTCTATATTTTTAGAAACGATTTCACTGGGTAAAATAAAACATTTTTTTAAGTATTTGATAAAAGTGTACTGCATATTTGTTTTCTTCGTGGCAAAGTGGTTAACGTACCAGGCTGCGAATCGGAAGTTAAGTGTTATGGCTAGTGATATGCTTCAACTTTCAGCTGTTGGCGCGTTATAAAAACGACAGTCAATCCTGCTACTTGGTTAAGAGTAGCCTTGTAGGTGGCAATATTACTGACTGGTTGTCTCTACTTCTAGTGGGGAAATTTAAATAAGGGTAGATATGCCTTAGCCTTGGAGACTCTGATCTGACCTTTTAGTCCGTGAGTAGCATAAGGTTCGGTTCAGTTCAAAATACCAAATTTCTACACGAAAAATTACAATGCACATTATGGCCAGACTGAGTCTCTTTGTCGTTTTATCTCATTTTTCCTCTTTTTTTTTCATTTGATCACTTGTAAAGAAATTACCGACAGCAGCGGATAGTCATAATTTTGTAGTACATTTCAGAATATTGCAATAATACGTATGAGAATGTCAGTTTCACGTAATAAGGCTATACATTCAATTATAGAAATAACAGGTAAGTGCGTCTATGGGGAATGGTAGAACATTAGAATCTCATACCAAGGCCATTTTACTTAAAACCATTAATTTCGCAGAGCGTACAAACATCAGTAAATTTATGTATATGCTCAATACACACATAATAACTATTTGAAATACATATATATATAAACACTTTCTTTTGTCATTCCTAACACAAAAATTGTTAGATTTATTTTAATTTGGCAAGTCAGCTTATGGCACGAACACATGCCTGGTAGTGGTTTACGTCATAAATAACTGTTATTTTTAAAAACAAAAATAAATAACAGTGGGATGCCGAAGGCCAATGAGAGTTTGTTTGGCTGTGAGAAGTTTGACAAAATATTTTCAATGATGTTATTGTTTATGGGAAAGTAGTTTGGAAACATACGATTATAATATTATCAGAAATTGAATATTTTTAATATATTGTGATATTAAAATAGATAAATTACATAAATGGCATTGAAAGTATCATAGTTCAAACGATTGAATGTTATACTTATGATGCGTGTTTAAATTATTCAGTTGAAAGAGGATCTAACGAACGTGATGGCCCTGCATGGTTAGGGCGCTCGACTCGCAATCTGCGGGTCGCGGGTTCGAATCCCCGTCCCACCAAACATGCTCGCCCTTTCAGCCGTGGGGACGTTATAATGTGACGATCAATCCCACTATTCGTTGTTAAAAGAGTAGCCCAAGAGTTGACGGTGGGTGGTGATGACTAGCTACCTTCCTTCTAGTCTTACACTGCTAAATTGGGGACGGCTAGCGCAGATAGCCCTCGTGTAGCTTTGCGCGAAACTCAAAACAAAACTAACGTGATATAACATCGCTTTCATAAGATAGGTGGTTTTATCCATGAAGATATCAACTAGTATTGCTCATACTATGCATATAGTCCCAATACCTCCTCCTTTCCTCGAAAGAATATAGTGTAATAAATGATAATAATTCTATCCCTCCACTTTAGTCCAACTTCTCGTATAATAAAAATATACCATGTTATTTCTTGAATAGTTTATGGTTTAAGCATAAACTTGAGTTTTATATTTATGATGTAAGCGTACATCTTCTGTATATGAAGTAGTTGTGTTATGATAAATAAAAGTGAGTTTATGGCTGTAAATCATCCACATCGAAGACATTTTATTGTTCCACCTATGTCCTGAAGCAAGTAGAAATTGTATCAGATCAGGATATAATGTCGTTTGTTGCGAAGGCATTGAGATGCATTTATGATTTATGTAACACGTAATGCAATGACTCAATTTTGAACATATTTTAATTCTATTTTCCAGACCGTCTTCGAAATGGAGCGATACCTGAGGGACGAACCTAGAAAATACCCGTGTAAACAGCTAGAGAACGAGGAACTACAAGGTCCTTTAAACTTGCTTACAATAACAAACGACAGAGAGTCGTCTTCGTGTGACTCCATATCCGAACATCTAATCTCAGACCCTGGTGATCATCTAATTACTTTTAGTTCCACTGCAGAAAGTAGAAATTGTAACACTGATGGTGGGAATAGTAGTGGAGGGGAAGATAGGCTTAGTGTATCCGATGTGGATATCAGTGACCACACCTTCGATAATACAATGTGTAGCTCCATCATGTGGAAAACTGCGGAACGTGATATTACTTCTTCTGAACTTACAAATAAATTTCACACTTTGAAAAAGAAGTCTTTATTATCTGTGTCAGGTGGAGAAGGCATTTCAGTGAAACTTCTGACTAAAATAGGAAATTCATCAGAGGTCGCAATCAAGCGCCGTATATCTCAAAATTTGGGTGTTAGTGCTACATTAGAAGTCTCTGTGCCCACAAAGACCTCGATTCTTCAAGACAAAACAGTGCCAACATCAACGTTAGGGCCTCGAATATTAACAAGTAATCCCTCACCTGAGTCTCACTGTCATATTGACCTGGTTCCAGATAATAAGAGAAGAATTCACAAGTGCCAATATAGCGGATGTAAGAAAGTCTACACCAAGTCTTCACATCTGAAAGCTCATCAGCGAACTCACACTGGTAAGTATACACAAGTTTGCTTTATATCTCAGTTAATGCTCTGTCGGTGGTATGCCGCACGTTTCTCAAGATAACATCATTGCAAAATATATTGCGATAATTTTATGTAAAATTTACACTCGCAACATTGGAAGGGGGACAATGGTTACACGTTGTTGATGTCTCAGATGCTATTGTATATGTTGAAATGATACATTTGGATTATAATGAACTTAGTAATATTAAAGTAATTGGAAATTCGGGAAATAACCAAATCTCTTCTGAGCAACGAAACTGATATCACTTATTAATTCAAAAATTATTGAATATTACACTATGCGTTACAAATGAGTTTTGGGCTACAAGACCTACATTTGACGATACTACGGCTCGGTATCATAGACTGTGCATCGGTTTCTACCAAAGACATTCACATAAATTAGCCATAAAGTACTTATTGTCAGTAATAAAGTAGCAGTTCATGAGACTCATTCTTACGGAATTTTTACCGTAAGAAAATTCCTATTATGATGCTTTATTACATTTATATTTACTACCAATATCACAAAATATAATAACCATTGTTTAAAACATAAATTGATGTCCAAGTGGCATTCACTGTTAGTTACAGTAGTGTTTGAAAAACGACATTGTTTCAGTTGCTAAGTAAAAAAGCCAAAAATTCAGTAATGCCTGTTGTGCACCCAGTGGTATGTTTCAACTTACTTGAAAGAGAGCTACTCACACGGAGTTAAGTTTAAATTGTGATATATTTCTGTTATTTGCCACTAATGTTCAAAAACAACCATTATAATTAATTCTTTTCAAATTGAAATAGTATTAATTTAAGCTAGGTTCTATGTTTAATTCGGTTATCTAATTCCATTAACTATTGACGTAGTGGCTTAAACAAAAATGACAAGTTGGACTAGAAGTTTCACTTCCCAACTGAATGACGGCGTTGCATTTATAATGTTACTTAGATTTTATTGTTGATTTATGGGCTGTAATATTTCTTTATGATATAGAGTAACTTGGATCACTTATTAGTGACTATAAAAGCTTTCTTACTTGGTAGAAGTTCTGAGTGATTTGCGACTGTTACTATTACATAGCTATATTGTCTTCTTGTTAATTCATTCAACACGTATTTAGCAAATGAAATGATTGCAAGAAAAAAATACATAACTTACTCCAGCTGTAATCCTTCCGAGTTTAATATATCTTAATTAACATATACTAACTGATTTTGTGTGTCATAAGACGATAATCATCCTCATTTGTGTACATGGTAAAACAACAAATTATTTCTATTAATTAATTAATATTGTAATCAACATTTGATCAACAAAGCGGATTATCTAACGAACTAAGTTGCACTACACAACTAATATATCTATAATGGAGTCAGACTTTTGGCAAAGATGGCAACAAACGCCATGAGTCAACAATTGCGTGTACGAACAAGATCCCTTCATAATTAAACTAGGAGTTTCCTTCTCTCATTTACAGTCGCTCTTTACCGGAAAAAGCAACGTGACTAACACGCGCTGGTATATATTTAATTGTTCACGTGATCGTTCGACACTGATCTGTTCCCTAGTTTATTCTGTTTCTACAGGAACAACGTCGCGCTAGTGCTTACTGAATGTTAGTTTGCAGCTTCTGAGACAAAAGATATCGCACATATGCGCCATTATTGTTTGTTACAATGTAACTGCAGTAATGACACAGACGTAACCTAAAATTAATATAAATATATGTATATTTTTTATTGCAGTGAACCGTCTGAAGAAAACTCATAATATGATAAAAATGCTAATTATGCATTAGCACTTAAAGCAAAAAAAAAAAGAGTAAAATGAATGACAGCGCATGCGCATTGCCAAATTGGTGGTGATGTTGTTTTTATCTTAACCGTAAAAGAACGTACAGATAGCATATAATAAGATTTCAATAAAATAAAACAATACATTCTATATTTATGAATATGATTTTGATGTAAATAAACCATAGGTTGATAATGAGAAAACCCGTGCAAATCGCGTGAGGTAACATAAAACAATAACATAAGCACGATGTTTTATATGCTGTTTATATATGAACTTTTCGTTCCATTTTGTGCTTCGAATGTACAAGTCCATTACGTGCCAAAGAAAGCATATATATATTCATGCACAGAGAAGAAAAGCCAACTCCAGATATAAGGTCTTCTATAATATTCAACAACTATGAAAAATTTATCCCTAAAGCAACTGAAAACATAGTTCCATTTCATAGAATCTGATCCTAACTTGAAATACAATCTATTTTGAAAATTGCCGCTCTCTTGTTTACGTAGTAACTATATCTGTCGTTCAATAATTAAACGGAAATCAGATCTTTAATTATAAGTGGCCATAATAGACGAACAAAGCATAATGTTTAATTAGTTTGAAAATCGGAATAATCACATTCCTCAAACAGTTGAAAACTAAAACAAACAAATATACACACCATTTAAGAAGCTTAAACGATGAGAGGGTTAAGATAGTATACACAGCGTGGTCACAAGTAAATAGACACCATCTTTTCAGAAAAAATGAAATTTTTGAGTCATATTCACATGAATTGATATATTTAGAATTTAATCAAAATGTAGTAGATCTTCCTTTCGCTTCGTGG
>NW_013665993.1:103682-106575 GCF_000517525.1 Limulus polyphemus | reverse complement strand
CGTGTTTCCTGAACTGCACGATGATTCTGCTGACTGTCAAAAGCGGGATTCCCAAATTCCTTTAACAAAATCTGACAATTCGAGAGAACCTTGAGTTCTAGGCATGTTGTAGCACAAAATAATTAGTGTGCGGACCATTTTCATTTATATAGTGCTCTGTGAACACAAATTAATTAGCATAAATCAGTTAAATGACGAAAAATTAGGTGTCTGTTTACTTGTGACCATTCAGTGTACATTATTACATTGTTTTAGAAGGCTTCTTGGGTACTTGAATACGTATGCCAATGTTAACGTTGATATTATACGTAATTACACTGTTAGAATGTTCCCCGGGTATTTGAATAGGTATTCCGATGTTAACGTTGAATATTATACACAATTACATTGTTTTAGAATGCTTCTCGGGTATTTTAATAAGTATGCCAATGTTAACGTTGAATATCATATATAATTACACTATTTAGAATGCTTCTCGGGTACTTTAATACGTATCCCAATGTTAACGTTGAATATCATACATAATTACACTACTTAGAATGCTTCTCGGGTACTTTAATACGTATCCCAATGTTAGCGTTGTATATTATACACAATTAAATTACCTGGTAACTTTTCGTTGGTAGCTATTTGATGCTCTGTTTAAAAGCATTATGAATAATTATATGTATAAATTAAGTATAAAAAGGCATGACATGTTAGTTATATCCTGTTCATGTGTTATGTACTTTTCGAGATACTGTTATCATATATGTTTTAAAGATATGTAACTTATTTCCAAGAGTTGATACACACGCGCTCATATATGTATTTTAAACTGTACTTATAAACCATCAATAAACAAACAAAAATATAAAGATAAAATTAATTTGACATATATATATATGTTAGTTTATTTTTTAACGAAATTACAGTATTTCTTTGATTAAAAGATAAACAAAGAAACCTCATGACACTTTGATACACATGCTCCCTAGTGGCTCAGCGTTAAGCATGCGGAGTTATAAAACCGATGGTGGGCACAACATAGATACTCCATTGTGTACTTTTGTGCTTAACTAGAAACAAAACAATCTTAAATACACAAATTAAAGTTCAAACATAGAAATATGCGAGTAAAATATAAGATCAAAAAGTAAACAGCAGATACCTAATATAAGATCAAAAATTAAACAGCAGATACCTGTCAGTATTACTTACACGGAAAACAGATCATTCTGCTGTTTGAATATTTTCCTATTTTGTCCATTTATGTTAAATGTATGGGTAAATTATGTATATATATATATATATACCATCATTTGCAATTATCAGAAAATTTGTTTTAAACTTAATCTATCGGCTGCAGGTGAGCACATTATGATTTACCTATTACCCCAATCAGAAGATCCAAATAGTTATGACTATCGTATAATTCGTAGTTATTGTCGTTATATACGTCTTTTGTCATTTAATGTGAAAGGACATGGGATGACAAGATATAAAAGCTGCCAACTCAGTAATATCCAAAATGTTAACACACATAGCTAAACACTTACCCAAATTGTCAGAAGTACCGTCATTGTGCAGTAAAAGTTATTTAACTATATGGCCTCATATAAGTCCAACTGTATGAGGTAAGAATCACGATTTTATTAATCCGATGCATGCCCTTTCGCTGCTGCAACAATTATATGATTAGGCATAAAATTTGCTTATTGGTGTTTATGTCACACAGCGCTCTGACTAACAGTAGTAATACTAATTTGTATATGGTTTTCATTACAATAAAAATTGATGCTGTGCGCCATTTAATATAGCTTATTCTGGAGATCCTGGTATTTAACTTCCATAACGGACATGCAGCGCCGCCTCTTAGCCCAAACACGTGTTAATATCGTAGGGATTTTGTGTAGACGGAGCTGCCCGACGCATTTTTTTTATTTTTATTTATTTTTTATTTTGACGGTCTCAATTACAATATCACCCAATTTTTCAAGGCATTAACCTTGGCTTTGTTTTACCAAATGACGTAACTTGAAGCGCTTGGAATGTATGATAATCGAAGTTCACTTGTGTAACTTTGAAATCTGGTTAATCTCGTTCTCGAAAATTTTAATGTAATAACTCAAAAATAAAGATGTATGAAATAATTAAAAGACATTATTTTACGAGGGGAAAAACGCCTTCTTTATACATTACTCGTTTAGTGTATCCCAAACAGTAAGCACTTGATATTTACATCTGGCTGTACTAGCTCGCTTGGAAACGATTGAAGTAAAGAGATTTGTAAATCAAGCATGCATACTGTTTGTTTGTAATTAATCACAAAGCCACACAATCGGTTATCTGTGCTCTGCCCAACACAGGTATCGAAACCCGGATTCTAGCGTTGTAAGTCCGCAGACATACTGCTATGCCACTGGGGGAGGGCACATGCATACTGACTGATGACTTTATATTTTTTCCTTTAGTTTGCTCCTTTTTGAAATAAATGAGTGAAATTTTGTTGGACTTCTTTATTTCTGGCAAAAAGAAAAAAAAACGTGATTTTATACAACTTTAACAAACAGTTACGTTTCTAAAAGGTTCAACATGAATAGTTTAACTGAAACGTTTAACAATATAAATATATTTTTTTTTAATAGTTCATATTTGTGATTTAGAATCTATGCATGCCTGTTTGCTCGCTCATTTAGATGTGTCATTAGTTGGAAATAGAGAAGACTATGATAAAACCATGGTACGACTTTTACTTTTGAAAAAAGGCCCGGCATGGCCAGGTGGATAAGGCGCTCGACTCACAATCTGAGGGTCGCGGGTTCGAATCCGCATCCCACCAAACATGCTCGCCCTTTCAGCCGTGGGGGCGTTATAATGTGACAGTCAATCCCACTATTCGTTGGTAAAAGAG
>NW_013665993.1:95806-103474 GCF_000517525.1 Limulus polyphemus | reverse complement strand
ACAAACAAACTTTTGGAAAAATCTAACAGCTGGTTCAAGTTTATTGAATTCTGACATTATAACCATGATGTTGTACCAAAACTGTTTTTTTTTCAATGTAAAACCAGAAGAACATCTGTTTGTAATTAAATGTAAGAATATTTTTATACTTATACTACATTTTTATTTTCCAAAATCATTGTTGATACTGTTATTTTTTGTCAACAAATTAGTCATTATGAAAAACAGTTTATAAGTTTTGTGGAACAAATAATTACATTATGTTATATATTATAATTTCAAATGGGTTAAAACTGAGTTAAATTGTAATTTAGATTTAGTAGTTAAATATTTTCCGATATATATCACCAATTTATGATATTGCCAACAAGATTCATACACACAGTTTTATTTTTTAATACAAATATATTTTAATATACAAACAATAATATACTTTACAATAACAGTTATTACAAACAATTATTTCTATACACAAGATTTACAAACTTACAAGCAATGTAAAGTCTTCTTTCTAGTCTGGAACTTCCTTGATATCTTATCGAGGGCTCACGATGAGCGAGTTAATTACGAGTTGATGTAGGTACCATTCGCTTAACGGGGAGCTAGCTAGCTTTGTCCTTTGTTGTTCACCAGCCACACATGCTGAATTTTCCACAATGAAGTTATATAATGTTTTGGTAAAAATACTAATGTTCGATGAGAATCCACTGAAGTTAAATGATTTGTAATGTTCGAAATTTATAAATGCTTATGGTCAAATATCTGAAGTTTTCCGATTGATAAGCGCCAATCACAATTATAGTTATAGCTTCCGAAGTTTATAGCACACTGACTAAAACAAACTAATAATAGATAATGTTTATTTGGCGCGTCGCGTTGGTTATATTTATAGGGGTGTGGAGAGTTTCTAGAAAATTCAGATTACATAACAATACAAAGTTACACTAGAGTTTACGTACACATATTGTTGATTCTTACACTCGAGAATCTTCTACAACTTTAGAGAATAGGCGGGAGTTTGCAATACATGTTTAACAGCATACGTTATGTACATTTCTAAATATATATTAAATTTAAACAAACATCGATATTAAAAATAAAGGAATTATAATAAATTCGTCACAATTACAGTTTATTTTAATGTAATGAAACAATACTTAAACACTCGAAAGAAAGAAAAATATATGTTACTAACAGAATATATTAGATTTTGACATGACTCAAACTTTCTAATAGATGATAATTATATGTGCTTGGGAGATCTGGCCCGGTGTAACCATTGTATATGTATCAAAATCATATTTCATCATTTAATAAAATAATTTAATGAATTTGAAGTGTTGTTGATCCTGGTGGTTCTTGGTTAATCTCAGGCTCTGCGTCTCAAACGGCTAAGGGACAAAATGAGATTAGTTTAGGATGGGGAGCTGTTCAGTTTTTAATGATAGATGTTTGGGAGAATCTTCCAAAAAAGGAATGTACGTGTAGATACTCTGATACTACTCGGCAATCATGATGTAAACGTGGGGTCCTTTCCTAATTGGCCCGGCCTGGCCAGGTGGTTGGGGCGCTCGACTCGCAATCTGCGGGTCGCGGGTTCGAATCGCCGTCCCACCAAACATGCTCGCTCTTTCAGCCGTGGAGACGTTATAATGTGACGGTCAATCCCACTATTCGTTGGTAAAAGAGTAGCCCAAGATTTGGCGGTGGGTGGTGATGACTAGCCGCCTTCCCTCTAGTCTTACACTGCTAAATTAGGGACGGCTAGCGCAGATAGCCCTCGTATAGCTTTGCGCGAAATTCAAAAACAAACCTTTCGTAATTAAATTACCAAGGGTGTTATTCTCTACAGAAACATTAATGTATACGTATATGGACGTGTTGATTGCTAGAAGAAGAAAAACAAGAGGGAATCCTTAATAGCCACGGCACTTGAAATTCTTTTAGGCAGGATTACAGTAAATTAATGTATGGAAACTTTTTTTTTCATTTATATTAGCTATATTTTTGTGCGCCAGCAATACCAAGCGTGAGGCGCGCGTATAACAGATTCGTTTTCATTGCTAATCTGAATCTCTACCAGTCTACCCTCAAATTGAAATTCTTTTAAACACAATTAGAGTAAGTTGATCTATGAGACCTTGGACGTGGTCAAATACATTAATCGAAAGGGTTTGACCTCTTGAGTCCAAAACTGTAATTAGATCTCATATCGGTCAATAAATGACGGAGCTATGAGCTAAAAGTTTGTAAAAAAATATGCCATTCTATGAGTCGCTATGCCTCGACTAAAAATGAGAGTTTGGCTACTGAAATGATAGAACACTTTTCATACTTATTTCAACAGTAGCATTTTAACATATTTTTATTTTCTTCAAGTTTTATATCTACATATGTCCTCTATCACGTATACTGGTGCATTAATATATACTTCATAACCTTGTTTACGAAGCAATTTTCGAAGTAAGTTTCTTTACAGGTTTATTGCTATTTCATATGAAAAAGCTATTTGTATTCACAAGTTCTTATCAGAAAATTTTTCGAACATTTTTTTTACGAAGGTTTAGCTTCTTATTTCCCTTTAACAAGAGACCAGGCAACTTTCATTTGGGAGTTGCCAGTTCTTGATTACACATAAAAAAGAACGAAATTGTGACAGACAAAAAAGTATGTCATCAGGACTTTACAAAAAAACACAAAAATCCAGACACATGGTGGTAAGCATTGATTTGCAAAAGGAGCTGACTTACGGAATAGATTGGATCTGACTGATGAAAACCCTTTCCAGAGAATTAAAAACACGCACAGAAGTAACAGAGTAATACCATTGTCGTGCCACAAGATGAGAAATAACAACTATGAGGAAATTAGATATCCATTGTCGAAACCAAACTGAAGAGTTTTATATAAATATATGGTAGGTTTACGTTCTAGTATTCTATTTTCAACATATTTACTTTTCTGCAAAAAAAAAATGAAAACTGAATCTCTCTTTTCTTATCAATTTGTATAAGTATTACAAGTATATTAAAAGATATAACCCGATATTTAACGTACAACTGAAACACAATACTTTCTACCCAGTAAGCTCAGCATTTAAATGTTGACTTGAAGCGTGGAATAGATAATTAGGTGATTTATTATATTTGTTTTCGGATATTTGCTATTTAAAAGCTACCAGCACGAGCCATCAATACTCTTGAATTAATGGACTATCGAGGAAGCAACTAGTCAACTGCGTCCATCGCCATCTCTTGGACTGCTCCTCTCTGAACAAATAATGGGATTTAACCGTTACCTTTATAACGCACTCACGTTATTTTTGTTTATATAGTAAAGGAACGCAACCATTGAACCTAGAGAACCATATTTAGGCTCGGTAACTACTGGTTTACATTCAGCCTTAGATGACTTAATTAATAAAGAATATTAACCTTGCACATTGTTATGTATTAGAATTTCGTATAGTCCGAAGCCGGGTTAACTAATAATTTAAATTTCATAGTTAAATTGTATTTTGAATTTAGTATTTAAATAAATGCCGATATATTGTCAGTTTGTAATATCCGCCAACAAGATTGATATACACAGTTTTCTTTTTTGCAAAGCACAAATAGCCCTTTGTGTAGCTATGTGCTTAACTACAAACAACAATTTATTAATTTTTCCACGTGCTTCTTCATTTTCCTACTTTTGACAGCTGCTTTTCTAAAGTGGGATAACATTTGTTAGAATTCATCGACAAATGTACATTTACTTTCAATTGAAGAATTAGCATCAAAATATTACCTAAAAATATCCGAATAGAAACAAAGAACATTATACAAACACGTACACTAAAATGTGAATAAAAATACCCAATTTAGTGAAAATCACGAACAAATAAAATAGGTAATGTTGAAATTTTCACATTAGTCTCTTTATACCTATTTTTATTACTGGTTTTGTTTGTTGTCAAAGCAACTCAATGGGCTATCTGTGCTTTGCTCGTCGTAATGGTCGTATCCCGATTTTTCCACTATAAATCAAATGTACTACTAAGCCACCAGGAGTTTTTATATTATATTTTGTAATACAAACACCAAAAAAATCACAGTTTGAACGTTGTTTAAAAAATATATTAAAAATTACTCTCTAAGTTATCTGAGGGTCGCGGGTTCGAATCCCCTTCGCACCAAACATGCTCGCCCTTTTAGCCTTGGGGGCGTTATAATGTGACGGTGAATTCAACTATTTGTTGGTAAAAGAGTAGCCCAAGAGTTGGCGGTGGGTGGTGATGACTAGCTGCCTTCCCTCTAGTCTTACACCCCTAAATTAGGGAAAGCTAGCGCAGATAGCCCTCGTGTACCTTTGCCCAAAATTCGAAACAAACCAAACTGTTTTTCAAATTCATTAGGAAAATGAGAAGAAAGAAATCATAAACCCACAAGTCCACATAAGAATAAAGCAAACTCTAACATCGATGTTTCATATTCTTAATAAACTAATTACGACGTTATTTCAAAATCCTTTTCCAGTATCTGCTCATCTTCCAGTAAATGTACCATGATCTGAAAGTCGAAATCAGCGAGGATTTTGAAAATACCATAATGTAATATTTGTCACTTTACGTGTATATGTATTAGAAAATAAAGAGATATAATGAGTAAAGTGTGAGTTTGTTGCCCGATTAATGTGTTATAACTTAATTATCACAGAACTGAAGCCCTTTTTTTTCACAACCGTTAGATTAAAGCTAGACTCTCCTAAAACCAATGAAATTATTACGTAAAAACCTCTAGCGAAGTGTTAAATTATTTTCATGAATTTCAAGTTGATAACTCTTTCTCCGTTTTATATTATTACAAAGTAGCTTCTTGTTTATTTATAATTGCTTCTAATGTCTTGTAAGCACAATTATCTGACATTAGAGTTCACAAAATCACTTATATTCCAGTGAATAATATAACTTCGAGTAACGGATTCTGTTTTGTTAATTCACTAAATTAGACTTAGATGACGGAAACATATTTACATTATGATAGTCTGTGCAGATAAAGATATACACGAAGGATTTAAGTCCATTCAAAACTTCATGCAAGAAAAAACAGTATATGCGTTGCGATAAGATAGAACAGTAGGATTTCAAATGAACATTAATTTTACTACATTTCTTTGTCTCTGCTGCCATCTCACTCTTGTTTTAGTACTTGAGACCTTCCTTTTGTCACTTATATTTTATACTAATTGTTTCTTTGTCGTGTTTCTGAAGAAATAAATGAAAGTGTAGCAGATTTGCAGTATGACTAATGGTAGAGTTTTATTATTATGCATTAGGAGTAATAAGAGCAAACTATGGTATATTAGCTAGTTCATAAGAATATGTAGAGATGTATTTCGTGGTGTCAGTCATGTGAATTTATTAACAATCTATATAAAATCTTAAAATTTGATGTGCTTAATAACTAACAGGTATTTCGTGTCCTTTAAAAAATTCACATTCTATCCTATTCAATAGTTACTGCTAATATTACATTAGTCTCCTATGTTAACATCCTGTTACCAACAAGACCACTAGAGCAGTTTATAAATATTATCACAATTTTAATTGAATAATTTAAAACGACACTTTAAAATTGAAAGAAATAACGTTAAAGTCATTACACAATAAATAGTTATTAAAACAGGAACTTGCCCGAAAAAAAGGCTCTACAGGCAAGTCCCTGTTTTAATAACTATTAATTGTGTAATGATTGTAACGTTATATACCTTTTAATTGTAAATACAGTTTTAATTGTTTGTTTGTTGAATTTCGTGTAAACCTTTTGGAAGACTATCTGCGCTAGCCGTTCCTAATTTTGAAGAGATAGACTAGAGGAAAGGCAGCTATTCAACACCCACCATCCACCGCCAATCCTTGAACTACTCTTTTACTAACGAACAGTGGGAGTGACCGTAACATAATAACGTCTCCTTGGTGCAAAGGGAGAGCATGTTCGGGATTCGGACGTGCGACCACAGATCGCAGGTCAAGTGCCATTGCACTAGGCCATGCCAGGCCATACAGTGTTAATAAGATCATACATTTGCGTTTTGCCTCCTGCATATCACACAACACAGCTATCTAAAGAAAGAAAACCGACCGCAGTTAGACGATTACTATTTTAAAGTTATAAAGTAAAATACGGGAGATATTTCATAGTTTATCTGGAGAAAAGCGAACCCTGCTCTTACAGACGTAGGCGAAGTCTGCATATAATACCAGTATGTATTGAGGAGTGTAGACATAACTAAATAAGCAATGAACAAATACGTTTGAAGTGTCACCAACAAAGTTCGCAGCTACAGGGAGTACGAAATGTAATGCCCCCCAGTGGCACAGCGGTATGTCTGCGGACTTACAACGCTAGAAACCGGGTTTGGATACCCGTGGTGGGCAGAGCACAGATAGCCCATTGTGTAGCTTTGTGCCTAATTTGTGCCCGGTTTCTAGCTTTGTAAGTCCGCAGACATACCGCTGTGCCACTGGGGGGGGGGGCGATTTTAGCAGATGCTAAAATAAATTGTCTAAGCCTTGTAAGACGTGTGACAAGATAAATGTGTAGAAAATTAATACAAACCAGTTAAACACTTTTTATGTGCACGTTTTAAATGTATTTTATGTCAGTTTATTGATATTTCCCCTTATCTTGTCCAATTAAGAACTTTCAACATTTTTTTCATATTTTTGTATTTATTAGCATCAAACAGTGTTTTAAACATGTCTGAGTAAATATAGTCTTCAAATACAAACAAAACTATGTTGCAATGAAATTTGTGCTGTACATGAAAAGTTTCTTGTTTCTTTTTACTACATGATATTATTTTGTTGTTCTAAATAAAGACATTATTTAAACCTGTCTAAAATGTATTTTTATTTGCAAACAGAAGTTATCATTCATTTTCTAAATCTTTAGGATCTCTAGAATATGCTTAAAGTTTAGTCTTTGCTACATCACACACGTGCCTCTAAAAATACATTGAAACGCTGAAATATTTATTATAATTTCATTTCAAAAGAAAGATCGTTTATGAATATTTTCAACCGAATATCATTTCGAAAAAAATAAATAAATTTGGTCATTCGTGAGGGAGCTAATGCATTTTTATCTCAAATATATTTTGTTTTAAACTTCACTGTACTTAAAATTTAATGTTTGAGTTCTGTGTAATGATAAAGTGACCCAGATAATAATCACAATCATAATAATGCAGTGTTAACTAGGCCTCCCAAAATTTCAAATCCCCCCTTTTTAACTTTTGATTAAATTAAACTCAACTACAACCATCAACTACTAAGTTAACCTGAAATGTGGGGAAAGCCTATCAGTAATTTTTAAAAAACAAAAACGTAAAGTTGATTGAGAATTTAAGAAAAAATAAGAGACATACTATCACCAAAGTAAAAATACTTTTATTGGGCGACGTTTCGAACAACTGTTGTATGTCAAGCCCTGTTTAAGACTGGTGGTACAGCAGAAGCTACTTAAATTGTTCTAAGCCTAACAGATTACACGAGACAAACCACGAGGCTCCAGCAATACAACAATGCGAGGAGGAGAAAACAGCTAATAATGACTATTTATTGTTGTTTCTATTAAATATATCAAGACACGAAACTATATATATATATATATATATATATATATA
>NW_013665993.1:86603-94806 GCF_000517525.1 Limulus polyphemus | reverse complement strand
AAACCATTTAACTTCAGTGAATTCACATCGGACATTAGTACTTTTACGAAAACATTACCTAACTTTATCGGTAGAAAAAATGGCGAAGAATAGAGAGCTAACTAGCTCCCTATTAAGTGAAGTGTACCTACGTCAACTCGAAATTAACTCCCTCATCGTGAACTATCGATAAGGAAGTTTCAGACTAGAAAGAAGACTTTATATTGCTTGTACATTTTTAAAACTTTTGTATATATATCATTGCTTGTAATAACTGTTATTGTAAATTGTATTATTGTTTGTGTATTACAATATATATATTTATATTAAAAGAAAAAGAAAACTGTGTGTATCAATCTTGTTGGCAAATATCATAATTGGATATATACATATCCCCATTTATTTAACTACTATATTTAACTTATCACTTAGCTTGGTTTCAGTCCGTTCAAAATTGTAACACATAACATTATAAACGTGATATTAACACCAGATACCTCTTATTATATAGTCACCTAATCCTAAACAAATTAGTTTTCACTGTATCACTCACTGCCAGACACAAATGTTACAGACGTAGATGTAATACTCTACCTCACGTCGGTTCTATAGCTTCCGTAAAGGGCTCCAAATCATTCTACTTCACCAAAACACTTGGATCTCAAATGGATTTAGCTATTATATAACTTGTTAATTTTGTGGGCACCTTCACTTCGGAGAGACATCTCGAATGCTTGAAGAAGGTACTCGTGAACCTGTATGAAGCGTATTAACCATGATCCATGTCAAACCCGTGGGTCTCCACTTAAATGCACAACTGATCATGACAAAGGTGTTGCTATGAGATATGCACCTAAGACCAGAGCGAAGAGGGAAAGGACTGAAGAATAATTAATTTTTAATTTTCAATCCTATTTACATTAATGAGCGTTTCAATTTCTTTTAAACATGTTTCTCGATTTATTTTACAGACACGTTTCCTCCACTTTTATTTTATTCTATTTGTGTATTGATATCATTAAATGTTCTTCACCGTTTTACAAGTCTTAGAAACTTTCAGTTATTCAAAATTTTTTGATATCCTCGTAACACTAGTTTCTATATAACTTAATTATCTTTTACCTAGCCCGAGTAGGCTACACATACTCTTATGCATAAAATAACATTTGTGTAGTTTTATGTGCTTGTTTGATGGATTTCGCGCGGAGCTGCTTAAAGATTATTTGTGCTAGCCGTCCTTAATTTTTAAAAGATAAACAAGAGGGAAGACAGCTAGTCTACAACACCACCCGCCCGCCAATTTTTGAGCTACTCTTGTCAGATCGAAAAAGATGTTGACCGTTACACACTACGCACCCATGATCTCAGTGTGCAGAACGCGATTTTTTCATTTATTTAATAGGATTGGGATAACTGGATCAAAATCAGTTATCAGTTTCGTAGTCCGTCACGCTAACTACTGGGTCGCGCGTGGTCTATAAAGCTATTTATTTATTTATGTTTTCTGCATACAAGTAAGAAATACAAGTATGCATTTTCTTTATATATATGTATATATTGATTAATTCATTCTCAATAATTATGACAACATTTAATAATAAAAATTAATTATAGCCATTAGTTTTTGGTTTTTTTTCCTGCTAGCATTAGCGTATTTTGTGTAGCCTTATTCTAAGAGCCTGGTGGTTTTTCTCGTGCGATGTATCACATTTATAACAGTTTAAGTACTTACCGAAGGAAACAGTTAGATTAGAATGCTTGACAAAGAGTGATAGGTCACCTAATAAGTTTTTTTTAAGCTTTGGTGATATTATTCCGCTTATTTTTTTCTTCTGTATCTAAGCCTATGTTTACTGCATATCCAATATAGTTACTTACGTCGTTCCCTATTTCCATATTAAATGTCATGTTATTACTTTAATACTCCTTAACTAACATTCATGTATTCCGAACATTTCATTGCCATTCGTTTGTTTGTTTTGTTTGTTTTAATTATTCACAAAGCTACACAAGGGCTATCTGTGCTCTGCCCACCACGGGTATCGAAACCCGGTTTCTAGCGTTGTAAGTCCGCAGACATACCACTGTGCCACTGGGGGGCTCATATGTATATATGTCACTCTCGAAACTCACTACTGTAAATAAAAGTTACGGTCACACGCAATTAGTGAAGAATAAGCAAACTTTTTAATGTAAATGAACAAATTTGTTATTTGTATTTTAACTTTAAATTATTTTTAAATGCATAGATGAATAATCAAACTTTAATGTAACATTCTTCTCCACTTAGAGTTAAAAAGAGAATTATAAAAACAGTAGCTCTCAAAGTTTTTTTGTTTTTTTGAAGCTATCTTTCAATAGAATACTAGTTACAAAGTGTGTAAATGTATATTTCCTGGCTAAGACAAAGATAAAATGATTTAATTTAAACACTTTTTTTTTCTGTTATCGAAATGAAAAAAATACTGTAAGATAAGTTGAAAATCAACTTGAAAGCTAGATGAGAGTAGTCTTACATTGTCTGTTTGATATTTTTATATTTTATATAACGAGAGAAGAGTGGTGGTTTCACTAAAACGTTATGATGATCTAGTTTATTTACTGGTGAATAAGAATTATTAGATTATGTCACATTTTTATACTCATTATCAGTTAATGTCACATTTTTATACTCATTATTAGTTTATGTCACATTTTTATACTCATTATCAGTTAATGTCACATTTTTATACTCGTTATCAGTTAATGTCACATTTTTATACTCATTATCAGTTTATGTCACATTTTTATAATCGTTATCAGTTTATGTCACATTTTTATACTCGTTATCAGTTAATGTCATTCGGGAAGAATTGTGGTGCAACTTATATATACATTTCCTTAATAGTGTTTATTGTAGACTTATTATAACAATTTTACATTACTTCTAGCGTATTGATAGGTAGATAAATATACAAAGATACAGAGAGAGGGAAGGATGGACGGTTGTATAAACAGATTACTTGTATTTCTTGACCTTAATGTTTTTATCTCAAAAATCTTCCAAATATTTGATCATTTATTCTATACTTTGTATAGTAGCCACCCTCGCTTAAAGTATTTTCACACAGTAGTCTGTAAGTTAATGTATATTAATACGAACAGAAGCAAACAACTACTGATAATTATTCTTTACTACATTTTTCTTATTACATTTAGTGTCGAAAAAGTCTTGATCTCGTGTAGAATACTTGGTTTTATACGAGACCTTCCTTTTTGTTCTTTACATGTGTTGTAACCAGCAAGGATATTTATTAAAATATAATCGAAAATCGTTTTCAGATTTCTTTTTTAAGTTATGAAACAGTTTATAGTAAATAAGTTAAAATATTTTAAAACGTAAAATAGTGTATTGTTCTTCAATCTGATATCCACAGTTTTAACATCATATATTTTTCTAAACATACAACCTATTTCTGAAGGAAGTAATGTTACAATGCTGTTGAAACAAAATATGGAATCTGATCTTCGAAAAGAGGCTAAACTTTATAAGAACACAATCCTCGGGATGATATGAAGTTTACAAACGGAATCAATAACATTTGTGGTTCTGATCTGTTAACCCTTAAGTTACCGATTTGTTTTCATGCCGTTCACTAATGGTGAGGACAACGTATTATATCGTACTGAGTCATTTTATTATTTTACCTGTTACAACACTTAGCGTAAAGAACAGACAAACAATTGGGTGAAAAATTTTCATTTTCTATGTAAAATATCCAGGATGATGAAGTAGTAATTAGTGGGATTAATTGTTACACTGATGGCAGCAGTTTAGCTGATAAATAATTTAGAAAACTGTGTTTAAAAAGACGACGAGTTAGCGTTATTCTAGGATTAAGTAGATAAAACATGTTTTATTGCGTGTGCAAAATCTGTTTTTATGAATCAAGTTTCAGCCAAAACCTGTAAGTTCTTGAGAACTGTAATACGAAGAAGAATCATTAGCTGATTAACATAAAGAAAAATATAAACAGATGAGTTGCTTTCACATGGATGAATTTTAGTTACGTGTAGTGAAATGACGGTGAAATTATATTAGAAGTCTTTTCATTGAAAATACAAGTTTATTAAAAAATATATTGTTTAGATAATTTAACTACATTGTTAATTTCAAATTGATAAAGTGTATTAACAAATTATGAAGAGCATGATGGAAGCTGGCCATCTATATGAAACTAATGATTCTCTTCTTTTCTTTAGGAGAAAAACCTTACAAGTGCAACTGGGAAGGCTGTGAATGGCGGTTTGCTCGATCAGACGAGCTTACCCGTCACTATCGTAAGCACACAGGCTCCAAACCTTTCAAATGTATCCACTGCGAACGGTGCTTTTCTCGCTCAGACCACTTAGCGCTTCATTTGAAGAAACACCCAATAGCCGAGTCTTTCTAAAATAGACTTAGATGACGTACTACAGCGTCACTCTCTTGATCATGTGAATTAGAAGAAGAGCTGGACACTATTCCTGTTACTAGAACGAAGTGAAAACATTCAGACGTGACCAAAAATAGCTGTCTTCGGAAAACAACATCGTTAGGAAATCTGTTTCACATCTTTCATAATAACTTTTATTTATTGTTATTCTATATTTTGGCAAAGAAATAATATAGTTAGAAATATGATGTTAAATAAGGAACCGAAATGTTAAAAGTAGAAGTTTAAAAAGAAATAACGCAAAAATACAACCATCATAATGTGCTCTGCAAATTATAGTGTCAAATCCTATCTTATTTCGTCGACAAAATAAGCGAAACCAATAGCTAACTATTATTAAAAAAAAATTAAATATTTGTGAAACCAATAGAACTTCAGATATTACATTACATTTTTAGTTCTGAGTTAAATAGCTTTTTAACATGTTAATGTGATAAGCATTCTCTTAACGTCTGAAATTTTCCACGTAATTAAACTTGTCAAAATGGTTGTAGATCACTCTGAGACCACTTCGTTACGATCGTACTATGTTTGCACCTCGTCTTCCCTTCTTATGTTTATCTACTTTATTTAGTTTGTACTTATTCCGATCAGGAATTGACTAATACTAATGTAAACATAACAATTGTTGTTTATTACTGGCAATCAATTACACATAGATGTAAAAATTGGTTTTGTTTCTTACTGGCAGCATATTACTTTCATCATTTGCCTCTTTCGGTTTATTCGTTCTCTCTCACATATCCCGGTTCTTTTTCTTCGAACTCTTTCTTTCGTATTCCTTTACCAAACCCACGCTGAACAGCTTCATATCTTCTTGACCTTCATCTGTTTCCTGTTTGGATTATAAAATTTCATGATAATAGAGGGTCTTGTAATCTTCATACTGGCTGAACAAAAAACTAGGTTGCTCCCTCCAGTAATTTTAAATCATTTTAAGATGCTGTAGTCCTCTAATCCCTCTGAGATTAACCAAATTTTAGCTGAGAAACTTCTCTCAACTCCCACCGATGTTCCTTACACCTAATTTCATAATAAAAATGCTAATAAGTAATTTTTAAAGTGTTTTTGTCTAGAGATAATTATTTCTGTAAAGGTATAATAAAATTGACATCTGTTGTTTGGTTTTAGAGACTGAATATCATGTATGAAAATGCAGTTAAATCAATTTCTTTCACTGATTGTAAAAAATAATAGGTTCTTAAAAAGAAGGTAATAAACTAAAAAGTTTTTTATTCCGTAGAATGTAATAAGAAACAGTTACTTTCATAGAATGTAATAATTAAAAACAGCCATTTATAAGAATGTATGTTTTTGCACATATTACAATAGAATAC
Source organism: Limulus polyphemus (assembly GCF_000517525.1). Taxonomy (NCBI): domain Eukaryota; kingdom Metazoa; phylum Arthropoda; class Merostomata; order Xiphosura; family Limulidae; genus Limulus; species Limulus polyphemus. Next base: position 89,015 of record NW_013665993.1, on the reverse strand, counting down.
ATGTTTGACTTTCTGATCAAATGCAGTGGAGCTACTGTATATTAATAGGCAAGTTGTTATAAAAACTATAAAGTTTTACCTATTCAGATATTTCCGGTCATTAAGTCGAACGACATCAGACGGCTAGTGCGACATTGACGATATTTATGGGTTGGACAAGAAAATAGAAGCACCAAATGGGAGCGACTTAACAATGCATGATTCCACTTCTGGCTGCCAGAACTGCTTAACTTCTTTATAGTGGGTCATCTGTAAGTTTCTGAAAGGTATGCTGAGGAATTAGGTTTCATTCCTCGAGGACATTTGATAAGATACTCACCATGATATGGTCCTCTGTTAAATACAAGAAGTCACATTTCTATCCCATGATATTTGACAACTAATGTGGAATAGAGTTTATATGTAGTTGAATACTAAAAATCATCTATATAAGAGGTCATTGGAATGACAAATAAATCAGTCAGCTGAGGATCTCAAATATCCCATGATATTTGACAACTAATGTGGAATAGAGTTTATATGTAGTTGAATACTAAAAATCATCTATATAAGAGGTCATTGGAATGACAAATAAATCAGTCAGCTGAGGATCTCGTCCATTTGACATTTGTGGTGGAATGGACATGTCTGTTTCTTTTTTCCTTGTGAATAAAAGTCAGTACGCGCCTGTAATATTGACATTTATTTTGACTACGTGACGACTTAACGTTTCTTCTCTTCTGGATGACCTTCAAGTCTGGCTGTTTAAACTAAAACTTACACGATAAATGTCGATAAGTCTTCAGAAAACCTCAGATGAAGCACAAGGATGCAAAGGCCACATCGCTTATAATATGAACTGTTAAAAACAGTGGCGCTCGATAAAAACTGTGCATGTAAAACATTGTGTTTAAGTGATTTTGACATTACGCATAAGTAAAGAATGCCCCTCTGTAATGTTTCACGAATAATAGAATAAGCTACATGATCACTTTTCTAGAAATAAAAGAAAAAAGATCTTACAGAAACGTAATATCAATTTTTTGAATTGTTACTAATATCCAATATAGAGGAAAGCTTATCGATTTAAAGGGAAATCAGGTTAACAAAGTCAGAGCTATTTAGATATAAGTCTACCCATTCAATCTAAAGCTGAATCTATTATCTGACTAATGTATGAACAAGAGAGAGAGAGAGGACTGCTGTTATACGTTATGATATATCAACACTGCTAGCCTTTAAAATTTTGCAAGCATGTAATTGTAACTGTCATTCGAAACATTTCCTATTTTGGTGTAATGATTTCTTGGATGTGTATTTTTTATACACTCGGAACTTGTACGTGTAGCATCATTTCTGTTGAATGAATGCAGGGAAATGTTATCAGAAATTTTCTTTTGCTGAACTGATCTACAGCGCCATCTGTGGGTCTTGAAATCTCAACACTTCATCATATCCGATTGACGTCATCAGATTATTTAGTTTGACGACTGTGATTTGTAAATAAAACATATGGCGCCATGATTCATGGACACTAGAAATTATTGTATTGTGAGTTTTTGCCCAAAGTTGGTTTGTATTGGTTAAATTGTGGCTTTAAAAGAAAATAAAAGATTTCAAGATTTATTCTCATCTATTTACTATTATATGTTAGATATATGAAATGTAAAATAAGTAAGTATATATAAACATTAAATATAACATAAGCAGTCACCTTTTTCAGGGATACATGAGTTTACCGAAGTAACAGTGGTGAAAATAAAACTTTTGTGCAACTTCCACAGAGTTATATAGAATAACGAGAATAGAACCTTCACAATTTCCAAATAATTTTCTCTGAAAATTCTCAGTGAAGCCTAAAAAAAAAAACGAACAAATTTAAATTACATAATTCTATAAAATATTCGCAATAAGTTTTCTTAATTTATTATAATTATTTAAAACAAACCTTGTTAAAATGTAAGTAAATTTAAGTCGTTCATTCATATGTTTGCTCATTAAATGCCTTGAATTCTAATGAGTTTTGCTAAGTTTTTTTCTGGTATGTCTAAGATACAATAAGCTGTTATGAATTATGGATTTCTACTGTGGACATTTTTTTTCTGGTTTTTCAATAAGAAAAGCTGCTTGTCTTTAAAGTGGATCAAGACTTACCTTAGTTATACTCTGATCATATTTTTATACGTAATAAATTTACTTTTACTCAACTGAGGCTCTTTTTAACCATTTTATATTTGAGGGGTTTACTACCTTGTTAAAAAATGAAGGTGAGTAGTAGTGTCTTATCTTCCGTTCAATAAAATTTCAGACAATATTACTATAGACGGGTTCGGATCCCCGTCCCACCAAACATGCTCGCCCTTTCAGCCGTGAGGGCGTTATAATCTGACGGTCAATACAACTATTCGTTGGTACAAGAGTAGCCCAAGAGTT
>NW_013665993.1:83256-85603 GCF_000517525.1 Limulus polyphemus | reverse complement strand
TTGTATTCAAATAGCATTACATGCCGAATGTGTGTGTCTAGTCGTGTGCCATCACTATAATGGATTAGAGTATACTAAACCTTACACATTATATAAACTACACTAACGTGACGTTTAGGCGATTCGTTTAACTATTATATCTGATGTACGTTTTTTGGGGGTGATTAATGAAATTGTTCCAAAATGCAACATTAATTTATTGACGACCTAATATTTAGTAAGGTTTAAGTTGCTGAGTGAAAATAGTATTTCCATAGGCTGGTTATATCAAGCCTTACGATACGATTTCTCTTATTTTTCGATCAGAAAGATCAACAGTGTCGTTGATACTGCACGCATCTTGTCAAGGATAGCATTATAGTTTTGTTTATATGACATTGTACTTTCCCAGTTAACTTTTCACAGAATTCCGACATATTTTTTGAAAGCTGTATGTCTCCAATAATGGAACCACTATTTGTAAGAATCCTTCACTTTGATTGTGTTTGTAGAGATAGATAAAGATTGTTTCACTTGTTATATATTGTGTCCAATATTTTTCTTTTTTCTCAACTCAGTCAAATTCAGAGGGTTTGAATTTGTTTATAATACATGTCATATTAGAACCTCCTGTTGTTCTGTGGATCATATCCGAATCGATGGCTGAAAAAAAAACATAGAGTAAGTAAGAAGAAGAAGAAGGTTTTATGTCGCTTCCAAGATTTGTTATTCTGTGTTCGTCCTAATGTGTGCATTTCCTATGTACTTCTAAATCCTTACGTTATTAAGTTTGAAAGGATTCGTAACCTGAAAATATGACATTTTTCACAAAGATGGATGTCTGAGAAAGTAGTCAGGTATTAAAGAAGTCCTTTTGTGGAGTGGAACTTTTCCAGATGCTGCAAAGGCCCAAGAATCCATTATTGTTGCAACCAAGGATTCATGAAGGAGAACTGCAAGAATCTGGAACATGCAGAAAACCAATCGAATTCTTCCCCTAAGGAACGATCTCAGTGTGCAAGAAGTACGTGTGACTGAGGGTTGTCACAGTGACATGCGGTCTAGCAGGTCTGACGACCTGCTCACATTAATTGCTGCTCTGATGCCCAGGGGAAAGGATCTAATGCTCGCCGGTGTGTAGGGGTCCATTACACTTTAACCTCGACGTTTTGTACGTGTCAGCTTAATGTTGGTGAAGGGTCCACGGGAGAAAGGTCCATGTTTGAAAGACTAAATGGATTCCTCACTCAATATTTAAGAGTTTGTCTAAAGCGGACCTTGACAATAACTCTAAAGCATGGAAATAGAGTTTCTGACTGATGCAGGAGCTGTCAGAACACTAGCTGATCTAGCTTTGTAATAGGTACATTGAATGAAGCCAACACTTCAGCCAGCTAACACTGATTTAATTCTGATAAATAGTTATAAGCTAGATGTGAATGGAGAGACATGTCAACTATAGAATGTCCGTTGTGAGCTCTGCCCTTGGTTATGGTATTGGCATCCTGTGGCGGGACGTACTCTGGAAAGTTTCAGTTACTTTTGCTTGTTAAACAGATTACTGTGTTTCGTTGGGAAAGCTATCTGATACTGACCAGTTCATCCTTGGAGATTCATTTGTAAAAACCTGTTTTGTTTTTCTGCAACTCTCTTCCCTTGCTTCTATATTTTGTGACAGGAAAACTAATTTAAAATACAATAAACATCACTTATATTTCCATAATATACATTTAAATTTACTAAGTGAGTGCAAGCTCCGAAGAAGGGTTGACGTCTAAAAAACATGCGAACAGGACTCATTTATAAACATTGCTGGCCAGTAGTATAAAAACATCCGGCTTACTAAATACTTAATAAATGAACAAAAAAATATAATAAAAATGCATAAACTATTATCTATTTTCAAAATATATTCTCAGATTTTTTCACACATTCTGATGCCCCCCTTTTGTTGAGAAACCCTGTTTCAAAAACTAATATTTATCTCAAAGGTTTTTGTTTATACATATTATTTAAACCTAGTTCAACATGATGTGATAATATTTTAATAACATCTTAACATGATGTGATTATATTTTAGTAACATCTGTACTGGCTTTTCATTCTTTCCATCAGAAGTAATGTTTGCAATGATATTTTAAAAACAAGAGAGAATCCTCAATAGCCGCGGTACTTGAACTTCTTTTAGGCAGGATTAAAGTAAATTAATCTATGAGACCTTTTTTTTTAGCTATATTGTTGTGCGCGAACAATACCAAGCGTGGGGCGCGCGTACACCCGATTCGATTTTATTACTCATCAGGATCTCTACCAGCCTACCTTCAAACTGAAAAGTTTGTTTGTTTTTTGAATTTCGCGCAAAGCTACT
>NW_013665993.1:75580-83055 GCF_000517525.1 Limulus polyphemus | reverse complement strand
TTTTACCAACGAATAGTGGGATTGACCGTCACATTATAATGTCCCCACGGCTGAAAGGGCGAGCATGTTTTGGTGTGATGGGGGATTCGAACCCGCGACCCTTTGATTGCGAGTCGGGTTCTCTAACCACCTGGCCATGCCGGGCCCCTTTTAGGCAGGATTATAGTAAATTAATCTACGAGACCTTGGGCTTAGTCAAATATTCCTGAGTCTAAAACTGTAATTAGACCTAAAGCTAAGTTAGATTGTACTTGAAAACTCACAGTCATTCTATGAGCCGCTATGCCGTGGCTAATTACGGGACCTCTGACCAGGTAATCAGCCAAAGCAGTATAATAATGTAGAGATTTTCACTTAGCGGTTTTAACCAATAATTTTTGTTTTTCGTGAAACTAACTCATTTGTTACATGTGGAATATAGTAATCTAGCTGTAATCCTCTGAAATTATAATTATTTAAATCAATAAACTTATTACAAATTACACAATTAAGCTACATTATTCAATATGTTTTATACTTTATATACTCCAATTAGAGATAATAATAATAACACAGATTTGTCTAATTATATTAGACACCGATAGATGGCTAGTTCTGACACGTTCGTATCCTACTACTATATTCTCGATAGATTATATAGAATTTGCTCTAACTACCAGATTTCCCACATTGAAATAAAATAAATACGCCGAAACCTTGCTGATAAACTTGGCACCTGACCTCTTAATCATCAAGTTATTCAACCGAATTTTGAAGTTGTTAAATTAAATTTACAAATTGTTTTCGTGAAATACCACCGAAATGGGATTGTGTGCAATCCGAAACGTCAGAAATAAAAATTATTATTTTCAATGTCGTTTTGATTTTCTCGTTGAGATTACGATTCCCCGCAAAGGAATCCGATGCCAAAATAAAATGATCTGTTTGGTAAACTAGATTAAATGATTACTTAAATTACTTCATCCAAAAAGGATAATTAAAAGTTCTTGATAATTAGCAAATGTTTTAATACATTTTTGACTCAAATTTTCACATAATCCAATATTAACTCTAATAACGTATAATTCTATAACGCTTAACACTACAAATCTTTAGCAGCTTCCACGTTTAATACTTTAAAAGCAAAAGTTTGTTTGTTGGATTAAGAAACTAGATTTGGACTCTAAAGCTTACACATTGTATATTAATCTATTTGATCTCTACGTATTCACACATGCCCGGCATGGACAGGTGGTTATGGCGCTCGACTCGCAATCTGAGGGTCGCGGGTTCGAATCACATTATAATGTGACGGTCAATCCCCCTATTCGTTGGTAAAAGAATAGCCCAAGAGTTGGCGGTGGGTGGTGATGACTAGCTGCCTTCCCTCTAGCCCTACACTGCTAAATTATGGACGGCTAGCGCAGATAGCCCTCGTGTAGCTTTGCGCGAAATTCAAAACAAACAAACAAACTTATTCACCCTGCTACCTGATAATTGAAGAGTGACATTAAATATGTAAAATGTCATTTTCTTATGTTAACCAATCACCTCATCGGCTAAGTGGTAAGTCTGGAGACTCACTCACACGACTTAAACAGTAACAGCACAGAAAGCCCATCGTGTAGCTTTGTGTTCATTATTTGACCCATTATAAAAATTAATATTTATGGAATATGACATTCTTGAAATTATGTTTATCTTATTAAAAAATATTGATAATTTTATAATGATTTATGTAAAATATTATTTAAATATAATCTATCAGCGATAGCCCTGCCATCTGATGCTGCAAGGATAAATTTCTCTATAAAAAAAATAATATTCCTTTCGTTTGTTTGTCGCTTGGTTTTAGAGTAAAGCCACATTGAACTATCTGCTGAATTGACCGTAGGGAACTGAGCCCTGGAGCCCGTTGTCATATCGGAGAGTGTTCGTTTTTTGTAACAATGAATTTTTAACTTTAAAAAATGCTTTTCAATTCATCATCATGAAAAAAGTTGACAGAAACTGTTGATGTAAAAAGATTGGCGATGTTAGTAAAAGAGAAATAATAATTCAATTGCTCAATAAAAGTGGATTTTAAGACTGTAAACATTTGCATGTTAATTCAATATTTACGTTTTCATGATAAATCTAAAAAATAAAAGATATTTATATACGCTCCATCTTGTTATTACAAATAATATCCTTTTGGATTCATGCAACAAGAACACAGGAGAAATAGCGTGATCTATCTTGAAGAGACAATGAATTGTGTTTGTGTTTGAGGCCTGTTACATTTGATAATTAACTTCGCAACAAGCCTCATTAAAGGCTATCTTTAATTTATCCGTATTGTTTATTGTTAATGTTCCATGCATTGTGTTTTCAACATCCAAAACAATAATAAGTCAAACCGAAGAAATAACACATAAACTTTCATTCAAAACACAGCAACTGAAGTGTTTTTTTTTTTGTTGGTTTTTTTTGTATAATTAAAACTATAAACCGTCAGTCCTTGGTAGAATTCCATAATTACAGAACTGAGGAAAACAACTGTACTTTTCACAAATATCTCACCTATTACAACAAAGGTTTCGCCAGTAAAGACACCTACAGATAGAGAATGGAATAGCTTGTAAACAGCTATATATATATATATAACCAGGGATTAGGTGGGGAACCTGGATATTCACCCTGACGCAAGTGGGATGAAAAGAGAGGAGTAAAAGTTTAATTTTATTTCATCGTTTAGAACTTTGTCTGGATTCATTTTTATACTTGTATTTATTTCTACATTTTTCACACTTGTGTAAATTTGCAGCTTGGTTACCATTGTGTTAGTTTAAATAACTTTTGAAGACCTAATCATTATAGATACAAAAACAAGTGTTTTTGCAGATGGAGCAACGTTATTACAAGTAAGAATACGTGATCACTTGCTATAGCAAGACAATTAATTCTCCAACTTGAAAAGAACTACTAAGATCCGAAGAGCCATTAGCTCACAATAATCGCAAAAGATTGAATATTTTGTCTTTCTCCGATTATTGCTCAAGTGAAACACTTTATGTTTTATTATTTAAGTTACATAATGGAATTTCATTCTATTTCGCCTATGTTTATTACTTTACAATGTAAGAAAGCGTATTAAAAACAGCATAACTGGTGTTTGAATAGACACAACATAAATTAAAGTTAAAATAACATAGCCCATGTGCCTTAACAAAAATGTATTGGCTGATGCATAATCTCTGTGTTGAAGTTTATACAATCTGCAAACACACAGTATAAATGTGACTTCACAACACAATATATTTAAATAAACATAATTTTCAATTGAAAACCACACATTATATGAGTTGTTAGAAAACACAAAACTTGTGGATTTATGTCATTAGAATAATCAAGTGTATTATAGTTCACAGAAGTTTGCATTTGTGGAACTCAATTTGTCCTGTTGTGAAATACTACGTTACAGTTTAAGACCTCAAGAAAGAAAGGCGCAAAAATTAATTTATATATAAATTATATATTTCTTCTTATAAGTTGTATTCAAAGCACAAAGAATGATAGGGTTATGATCACTTTAAAAACAGCGAAAATGTAATTATAATATTATTTCACTGTAGCTTGAAACATTTTATATTAAATCGTGTAATTAAAACAGAATAATAACACAAATTTCTTTTATAATTTATTCAATAAGTTATTGTTTTGTTATTAAGCACAACGCTACACAAAGGGCTATCTGTGCTCTGTCCACCACGGGTATCGAAACCGGTTTCTAGCAGTATAAGTCCGCAGACATACCGCTGCGCCACTGGTTAAGACTGGTTAAGAATAATTTAGCCAAGAATTTAATGCAATAATTTTATTTAATTGCAACATAAAGTGAATAAGCGAGACCCTATTTGCTAGCTAAAATCTCTGACAATTAAGTAGAACCTTGAAAATGTGCCAAAAAGTATCACTCATGAATATAAACACAACTTCATAATATAAATTTTGTTGTCTACTATTCGTGTCATGACCACCATGTGCTTTTCTGCTGCTTGACTTTACAAAACCCGATTTACAACTATGTTAAAAAAGTATATTCAAAAGTATTGTTTTTTATTTTCGAACAACTCTTAACCAACTTGCAGAGCTCTTCTTCCATATTAATTGAATGTGTTACAAAACAACATTGAATTACAAGACCACATGGTAAAACATTGAAACACAATTAATGTATAATGGTACGAAATATGGAAAAAGGTGGCACACACACACACACACATAAAAAAAGTCAATGAATTATAAATAAAATTAAAAGTTTATATTTCATTTATAATCCTACAACCTATATGAATTTATCACATTCTACAACTCGTTCATTTGAAAAGCTGTAACATTGTAAGAGTTTATACCAAGTAGTTGAATAGAAAATTCAACACCAAACAATCACCTGTTGCACAAAGCTTGTGAAACCGTAGTTGATATAAGAGATGAAACGTATTAAAGTAAAATTTTTCAGAGAAACGGTCATCCCGAAAATCGATGATTTAAGTATCAACTTGTGTGATAAACAGTAATACCGTACAAGGCTGAGTTTGGTAACTGAGGGTCAGGCATTGTCACGTTATACACCATTCTTTTCACAGAAATACAGTCTCGAACTAAAATGTTTTTAAGCTGAATATAGAAACGGTGGAAGCACGACAAATTATGACTACTTGCAAAAATTCTGTAAATACAGTCTCGGCCAAAATCTTTGCATATTTTGAAACAAAGAAGATCATTACTATTAAGATGGTATACAAACACACTTACCCTTGTCAAACTGAGAAATGCGTGTTATATTAAACATCTACATATGTAATTTGAATAAAGAGACGGTATCTATGTAAATCATGAACGATTTATTAGAAACAGCAAACAGCAAAGATGTATAATTCAGCATTTCACCAATCACAACAAAACCTTACCAAAACATATATAATAAACACAATATAACATTACATTATTATAATAGCGTCTGTAACCTTCTATCAGTTCATATTAAACATTCATTACTTGGTTGCTCCTCCTCGTACTGAAAAAACCTCCTCAAGGTGACAAGGCATGCTGTCGATGAGGTTATTGAAGTAATTCGTCTTGATTTCATCCTAACATGTCACTAGAAGGCGCTGCAACTCAGCTACCTTAGTTGGTTCAGGGTCGTGGTTAGTAATTTTCTGGCTCAGTTCTGCCCAACAGTTCTCACTGGGATTACAATTTGGAGACTTTGCTAGCCATGGCAATTTCGTAACATCTTCCTGGTTGACATAATCCTGTACAATACACACACTGTGGGCAGTGGTCTTGTCATCCTGGAACACAACGCTATTGCCAAACGTTGCCCTATCATATGGCAGAAACATCGTTTCCATGTGATACTTGTAGAAGATACCATTAACATTTCCCTGGAGGATATGAAGAGCAGGTTTTCCACCATAATGAATAGCTGCCAAAACATATACTGCACCACCTCGTGTGTGTTCCCTGTGAGAAATTCAGTCTTCCGTCATCCGCTCCTCAGGCAAACGACGAACACGAATCCTACCATGAGCTTTAACAAACCAGAAACAGGATTCATCTAAAAAGATGACATGTCGCCATGTCCTAACTGTTTGTTGGCATGCTGTCTTGTTCATGTAACATGGTGATAGCGGTGGATTATAGTTAATATAGGTTTGCCGATAGCCCTACTTGCAAAATATTATTGTTTGGTCAATCTCCTATTCATTGTTCTTCTGGATACCCTATAATGAATGTGTTCATGTCATAAGGTGTTGTAAGACATCTTTCAACCTTGTCTAATTAGCCTGATCAAAACACGGTCATCTCGGGCAGTAGAATTTCTAGATTTACTACCAGTAGAATTTCCTGAAACAATGTTTCCTGTAGTCCGATGACGTTTGAGGATTTGAGATACAGCACACTGGGGTACCCTATTGTTCTGACAATGTCTGATTGCTTCAAACCATTTCTGAATAGTTGAACAATTTAATGCCTTATAACTTCTGGCACGTGACAAGACATGACTCTACAACAAATACAGAAAAATTATTTCGAAAAAGATCATATCAAAAACACAACCTTTTATACAAAACAGGTGTGTTTTTGTGTGTTTTGATGAACAAATGCTCAAAACAACTTATACAGACCTGAGTAACAATTTGTATATGTTTGTCTGATCATATGTTACATTCTATATTACTACTCGGGTATTTACTCCATAACTAGTCCAAGCATATAGGTAATAACATCAATACAGAACAATATGCAAACATTTTGGCCAATACTGCATGTTGACTCCACAGATTTCTGGTTTGAGAAATAAATTGAGAAAACAATTATATTTTATACTACTCTGAAATGTATTAGATATAAAGAGCATCAGTTATTATGACTTGTAGTGTGTCTTGCGGCCAAAATACAACCTGTAGGACATACTGTGTGTTATTAACAGGAGTGATAGTTTAGTGATTTTCCACCTTCTGTAGCTCAGACTGTTGTAATCCAAACTATAACATATTTTCAGAGGATGTGTTCTACTGGACTCTTACTTCAGATACCAAATTTCAAGGCAATCCATTAAGAAAGGTGAATGAATATTTACTGTAAAATTCTCGTCAATGCTATAAGTGTAGTTACCAGTTTGGCCGCCAATTTTGATTTCATTCCTTTAAGTCGCACGTTGAATCCTTTTTTTGACCGCACCTTTTTGCACATCTAAAGTGTTTTTGATTAGATTATATAAACAGATATCACAAAGTGCTTTGTTTCCAGAATAAACAAGATTTGTAATACTACAAGAGCTGAGAAGAAGTAAGAAAAACACATAACTACAAACCTTTTTAATAATGGATTCCTGGAATACTCGATAGAGAAGATAAACACCAATAATTCACACGATAACAGCCATATTTCCGTGTGTTAGATATATCTTCGAATACATAAAAACGATATGCAAAGAGCATAAATACATATCATTATTCAAATGTCACAAAACAGTACTATTGCAGATAGTACACATCAAAACCCTCTGAAGACCCAACGGTGGGGAAAACAAAATCTGCAACATACCCTGAGAATCTGGATTCCAATACATTACAGAAACAAAAAGGCCAGCAAAAGGTATAATTCGTAAATATAGAAAAGCATACAACAATCGGTAATAGCGACCTATTTTCAATAACCCATATTTCTAAAGAAGGAGATCACTCAATAATAGAATAAGAACCACACGTGAATGAAAAAGAGTTAAAAGAAGTATTTTACGTTAATATAACTGATAACGCACTCAATCTAATATAAAAGTCAGCAAAACAAACACACACGTCTTTAAAATATTCAAATAGTTACTTTATTCAATTTATAATTGTAGTAACATTAACCACATGCCCAAATATATTTCGGCATGAATTTATTTTGTAAGTATTTTATGAATATATACATTATATATATATTAGCGCCCGGCATGGCCA
>NW_013665993.1:72333-75463 GCF_000517525.1 Limulus polyphemus | reverse complement strand
AGCCCATTGTGTAACTTTGTGCTTAATTACAAACAAACAAACCAAAAAACAAACAAAAACGGTAATATTTGTTACTTCTCTATCTTAGTAATAATGTTACTGACTACACGCACCAAACATGCTCGCCCTTTCAGCCGTGGGGGCGTATAATGTGACGGTCAATCCCACTATTCGTTGGTAAAAGAGTAGCCCAAGAGTTGGCGGTGGGTGGTGATGACATCTGCGCTAGCCGTCCCTAATTTAGCAGTGTAAGACTAGAGGGAAGGCAGCTAAACCCTCGCGAAATTCCAAAACAAACAAACAAACAATATATATATTAACGCTTTCTTATTTCCACGTCCATACTAATGATCCTCCTTCTTTCACTACCGCGCTCACTTTGTCTTACCCCGAGGACAAAATCGCATCCGCGAATTGAAAAAAAAAAAATTATAGAGAACTTATTTGAACTTTTATTTCAAATCTTATTTATTATTCAATGATACTATAATGTTAAATTTTTCTATTAAATTATCTTATTTAATTTTAGAAGAAAAAAAGCCAAACTCGGAAACCAAAATTCAAAGTGAGCTGAAGTACACGTAGTACAATATTTCATTGGTTGAAGCTTACAGTGAAGGCCATGTCAGCAGCGCCACCTTTGAGATATAATTAGTTGGCCTATATGCTCAGTAGAGTTGAGAAAGTTGCGACATAATTTATCATCGCTTGGAACTGATCATAAGTTATCTTCAGAAAGTCAAACACAAAGTAAGTACTATGAATTTTTATTTCAATAACCAAGCAATTTATATAGAAAAACTCTAATAATAATAATAATATTGAAACACATTTACCTACTGACTTTATCATTTACTTTGGTTGTAAAAAATCACATGTGACACATGTCTGTGTCGTATTTTTGTTTTTAAATCAAGATATTATAACAACATCTTGCAAATATTTGTAGATATTTCAGTTTTAAAGAATTTTGTTTATATGTCAGTCTCTATCTAATTTCTAATGACAGTCTATTTAGTTTGTAACTAAACTAAAGTAGACAATACCGATCATTTTAGAGCCACAAGTAACAAAACCGTTCCCCTTGTGGGTCAGAAGCGGCAAACTTACGGTCTTACAACACTAAAGTCTAAAGTTAACTTACTTTTGGATAACTTGTGTTTTATTTAAAGTTTCAATTATTTTTTCCTTCGCAGAAGATTTGTAACTGAGGGGCCGTGCCTGGTAAAGTGGCTAGTGTCCCACATTGTAGACCTAAAAGACCTTGATTTGTGTCCTGCAGCAGAAAGAAAATCGCTCTCCGCGATTAATACGCGTGACGATCGAGTCCCACTGTTTCGATAATAGTAGCCCAATAGTTCGCGGTGGATGCTGTTGACTATCTTAGGGATGGTTAGTGCAGATAACGTTTCTGTAACTTTGCACGAATGTATTACAAAAAATACTAAAAAAAAATATTTTCGGATTGTGTTCTTGCCACTTGGTGATAGCCACTTCCCAGTACTAATTATATTTTAATGTATTTGTAATATTAGTTAAGTTCTTGTAGAGGTACTTTATAGTCTGTCTTTTTTTTCTGTACTTTTTATAGTTTTATCTTAGAAATTGGGGTTTTGGGTCATGTGTGAGAACAATGAACACATAAGTGAAAATCACTTTAATTTACTAATTTTGTAGAAGTCAAGCTTGTTGATTTTGTTAATAATTCCCTTTCTCTACATCTATGAAAGAATTTCCTGCATTTGCAGTTTACCATTTATCCCTGAATTTAGCTTTAAAATAATTCAGATTCGGACAAAACTTGTCATGAAGCATTAAAATTTCTGTTAAATTCAAATTCACACAAAAATCCTGCCCTAAACTAAAATCGTTATCAATTGAAGAAGATTTCGTAGGATCACAAAATACCAACGTCATTTACAAAATAACATGTGAAACTTCCTAGAATACCACATTAGAGAAAGCGAAAGAAAATTAAACTCCACTCATGGAACGTAATAAAAAACGCTCCCATCATTGCAACACAAATACCATAGCGTATCTATTAAAAATACCGTAATTTTAAACAAAGGACCAAATATCAACCAACACAAAATGTGAAACTTCCTAGAATACCACATTAGAGAAAGCGAAAGAAAATTGAACTCCACTCATGGAACGTAATAAAAAACGCTCCCATCATTGCAACACAAATACCATAGCGTATCTATTAAAAACACCGTAATTTTAAACGATGGACCAAATATCAACCAACGCAAAATCAAAAAGCAATCTTAATTAAATAAGACAGCCCTACTCTAAACCAAACCCTGGGATATCAAGATACCTTAATTAAGCTGTTAAGCAATCTCCGGTAATGTGACCTGTATGCTCCACACGGTTTATATATTCCTGCGACCTATGTAAACTACTCGTACTTAATGACGACAAAACTCTGTCGAGAAGTTGTACATTGTCATTATGTTAAACTTGTAATAAAATATTCTTCGCTATCAATTCAAGCCGTATCCATCCAAACTGGGTTATGTGACCTCTATGCTCCACACGGTTTATATATTCCTGCGCCTATGTAAACTACTCGTACCTAATGACAACAAAACCTTGTCAAGAAGTTGTACATTGTGATTATGTTAAACTTGTAATAAAATTTTCTTCGCTACCAATTCAAGCCGTATTCATCCAAACTGGGTTACTCGTCATCAAATTTGAATTTATCAGTGCAGATGCAGAAAACACTGAACGTAAATTTAAATAATAATGTATCAAATATACACTTAAACAGATTACATAACTTAGTTTGAGAAAACACTAACAAGAGCTGGAACTGTATTTCCCATAAACAGCCTATTATCCTCATTTACCTACTGTAAGATTGATTTATATACCACAGAGAGAAATTATGCTACTTTATTATTATATACATGATTCTTTTGCTATTCTGCTTCACTATGAATCGTGAAAAAGTATTTTATATGCAGAATATAAAAAAATAGATCATTGGATTAAGAGAATCTTGATTTGAGTCCGTTATTGAACGCTAATGGTGTTTCTGTTTTAAACACTCAGCTGCCGGAACGTGTGCTTCCAGTAACTAAACATTTGAAACTTCTTGATCATATTAAGATTTATT
>NW_013665993.1:69592-71441 GCF_000517525.1 Limulus polyphemus | reverse complement strand
CACCGTAATTTTAAACGAAGGACCCAATATCAACCAACACAAAATCAAAAAGCAATCTTAATTAAATAAGACAGTAATTGATAAAGCTGTGAAACAAATTATAAAACCCACCCTCTTTGCTCATCAAAGAATATGTTATCACAAAATTTAGGCTTATTTCCAAGATGAAGCTGAAGGTAGAAAATTTCAATAATGTGTTAGGTTATTCTATATTCCTACTTGTATTAACTGCCAGCTACGTACTGAGGACAAGCTAGGTAAAAAAATAATGTTTTTTTTATCAACACATTTACTCATTACGTTAAACCAACGTTATGAAATCCGTTCTAACAGTTTTGGTATATTATTATAAATATCTTCAAATTATTATAATTTTCGATCAAATTATTCCTATGAACAATAAATTATGGTTATTCTTAACTTCCGATCAAAGCAGATGATTATCTAAATAAATCATAATTATATAATGAACCAGTAAGTGATATAGGAGTATGAAATATCATGAAACAAAAACAGTTTGAAATCATAGATTGATCAGTTGGGTATCTTCGCTGTGAGCGACATTTGCGGCCATTCCTAACAATATCTCGCGAGATTTAGCCATCTTAGAAAACTTAGGCTAGTCCTAATTCAATATACTATGCAAAGAATGTAAAATAATCCTCATAATAAATATATGTACTTAAAAATAAAATAGACATATATTAGATGATTCAACCCATGCTGCTAATGAAAGTAACATTAAAGAAAAAATATAATCTAACTTAAAAACACAAAAACTAGTTGTTTGTTTTATGTACTCACTGTTTCTTGGTCCCTTGAAAAGGACTTTACACATTAAGTGGATAAATTTTACTGTTAAACATATACTTATTGTTGGAAGTTAATAGTATGCTATGATGTTTTAGTAACATGTAAGAATTATGTAGAGTAATTTATGCTAAGATGTTCTCGAAGTATTGATAAATTTCAGAATCTTAACATCATCATTAGCGTAGCTAGTAGCTCAGCAAAAAATTCAAACCATGTTAAGATTCTCCCCAGTGGATACAGCGCAGATATCCCGTTGTGCAGTTTTGCGTTAAAACAAAAAAATAATTAAGTCATTTTCAGGTATGCGCATATATATATATGTACTCCGGCAAAAGTATTTCTTTATTTAGAAATTTGAATTATTATATATTAAACCTTACATTTATAGAACAATGTTATCTACCAGGTCTATCTTCATAACCAAAGAGTATTTGCAGTACCAATTGGTTATTCTCGAAGAAGACATTTCAAACCTGTTAGTTCTGGACAAAATGCTGGGCCTAAAGCAGTTCGGTTACTTATTTTATATTGCCAATCCTAAAGAAACTACTTTTAAGAAAATAGAAGATGTTCCACAGTATACAACAGAGGTAAGTTGTACTCTATAGCCAGACTCTTTATCACATAAAAAAGGAAGGAATGCTAAGTATTTAGTTTTTTGTTTTCCAGTTGCTCTTTTTAATGAAAGTGATCAGAGTTCTTGTTTAGTAAAATCTGTAGTATTTTCAGGTAAAAACTGATTTCTGGACAAGTACCAGATAGGCAAACCTACAATCTATAGTAAATGAGATCAAGAAATAAGAGAAACGTTCTGTAGTTGATAATTTGACTGAGTTTCTTCAAATGTAAAGTAGGCTCGGCATGGCCAGGTGGTTACGGCACTCGACTCGCAATCTGGGGGTCGCGGGTTCGAATCCCCGTCCCACCAAACATGTTCGCCCTTTCAGCCATGTGGGCGTTATAACGTGACGGTCAATCCCACTATTCGTTGGTAAAAGAGTAGCCCAAGAGCTGTCGGTGGGTGGTGATGACTAGC
>NW_013665993.1:68133-68951 GCF_000517525.1 Limulus polyphemus | reverse complement strand
TTCCCTCTAGTCTTGCACTCCTAAATTAGGGACGGCTAGCGCAGATAGCCCTCGTGCAGCTTTGCGCGAAATTCAAACAAAACAAACAATCAAATGTAAAGTAATGAGTCTATACAAATGCAAATAAATGAACAAAATCTTTATTATCGCAAATAAACAGAAAACACAGTGCACACAGACATAACAACAATCGCTTCTACTGGGCTGTATTCATCTCCATAGCTATCCTTCACCCAGGATTAATCTCTGTAGACTAAAACACGATGTTCTTGAATTGTATTTATACTCAAATATTTTCTAGTTCAAAACGACTCTAACAAAATAGGTATTACTTACCATACATAACAAAGAAACAAAGCGACTCTAACAAAATAGGTATTACTTATTAAAAATAAAATAAAAAAACAAAGCGACTAGAACAAGACGACCTCGACTACTTTCTGAACCACGTGTTTCCGCCATTACAACACAGTAAATAAATAACGGAAAAATTTAAAAACAATCTGTATATCACTAAAGCAGGTAGAAAACGTATGATATACCTGCATATGACAACATAAAAAGAGTTAAAGTTTATGAATTACAGACTTAAAAAGAGATTTCAGACTTGTGCTGTGTATCACATTTTTGACAGAAAGAATACCGATACGTTTTTGAGAAGTATGATCTTATACAATGGTTTTTAAGACTACAAAATTATTCGATAGTTACTGCAAGGTATTGCCCTAACATGCCCTATTCAGATTATAGTGTAATCGGATACTTAAAGCCCCATTTATTATATTACCAAACAAAAATAAAACATTTTGCTTATTTTA
>NW_013665993.1:66050-67238 GCF_000517525.1 Limulus polyphemus | reverse complement strand
TTATGCTTTAAATTCAATCTCGCATTTTTATGTACAGACAATGTTCAACCTTCGTCAAACAAAACAGTGCTCTGGAACATGGATGGTTTTGTGTAAAGGGCAAAGATGCTGACTTTTTTTTTTCTATCGTAAAAAGAGTTATTCAGTTCGAAGCTTGGTTAAAAGGAAAAAAATATATAATCACGTGAAGATGTAATTAATTTAAATGATTGTTCTGATAAGGACGCTCTGTACACCGCGGGTACTCAAACCTGATTTTTTTTTAGCTTCATAACCCTTCAAACTTACCGTTGAACCAACGGAGGGCAACTTCTGAGCTAAAGAGGTTGTAATGGTAGGTGACACTGCTACAGTGATGTCCTTCAACAGTTGCTTGGCTGTGTTGGGGAACACGTCAGTAATTTTAATGATTCCTCCTTTACGTCCCACCTTTCATGTTACTTTCTCAGCAGGCAGAATTTGAGTACGTTTTCCGAATATGAACGCAACTAAAATTTCTCAAAGAATTAATCCATACACTGACTGTTATTCCTAACCTTTTTTCATAACATGCTAGCATAAAAACGTTAGGGTCACGCGTTGCGTACTCAGAAAATAAATATAATATCACATAAATTCTTGAGAATAGGAATATAGCAACTGGTTATAGATTGTAAAAAGAATACTAAGCAATATAAAATATTTAAACTTAACAAGTAAATATAAAACTTTAAATCAATAGATGCCTTACTTATATAAATGTGTTAACTGTAATAGAAAAACTTAAGGCCTTAACTAAAATAGTGCAAAACGTAATAATCTAACTGCCTTCAATTACATAGAATTCTTACACTCTTCGGTCCTTCATGTCAGATATATATTTCACTGATACAGGTTCATATTGTGCTTTTGAGAAAGCAGAAAGAAATATGTATATCAGGATTTTACTACTAAATTTATAAAGCATATTATTTAAACGCAGTTTTTATAAGAAACTAAAGTATAAAGTCACACTTCTTGTTAATTATAGATAAGCAGTCCAGAGTTTACTCGTTCTATGGACTTCACGTATTTGTTTTAGCCGCGGCATAGCGACTCATAAAATGGCTCTTCGTTTTAAAATTTTTTTTGTTTTAGTTTTTTTAGTACAAACTTTTAGCTCATAGCTCCGCCATTTCTTGACCGATTTGAGATCTAATTACAGTTTTG
>NW_013665993.1:58788-65206 GCF_000517525.1 Limulus polyphemus | reverse complement strand
CAAAGTGGGTTCCTCGTCATCGAATATACAAGACTACACTATATCTAGAAGGATCACGAGATTTAAGAAAAAGACGTGAATTTTCGAGAATGACTTGGCGTGATACTAGTCACGTGACCTCGATGTGACCTCACAACGAACGACTCACTATAAAAATGAGTTTCTATAAAAATCAAAGATATAACTTCAGAATGATTACTGGTAGAGGAGTAGCCTTAAACTCATAAAGTATAACTTCAGCATAATTCTTAATCTTAAAAACGTATTCATAAAATAAAAAAGCGACGTTTTTTCAGCGTTTTTTCGCACATACAAAAAATATATTGAAAATAATTAGATTTAATTTCATATAAAAGCAAGTACTGAAATACCCCTTGGCAATATCTTGTTTGTCCAACTGGATGATGTCTATCGTAAAATGCTCGTCAGATTATTTTAAAACTTCATCAGGACTCGAAGGTTCGCTGAAACTTTAAAAAACAAAAGTTAAACTTATATTCTGACAAACAATATTTTGATGTTTCATTAAGATTACCAAAAAGGTCCTTAACCTTAGAAAGTGTAAGTCTAATTAATTGGAATAAATCAGATTTGTCGTTGCACATTGTATTATATAAATGTAATATGTGCTTATATTGATTTAAATGTTACACACAGGAAATAAGGAACTGCATGAACGGTAATCGGTGTTTTCAATTTTAAACAAAAAATATCTATACATTATTTCTAAATGGCATTAGTATACTTAACATGAACCGCAAGTTAAAAAATATACTGTATATTAAAGATAATACTATTTGTGTATTTTGTGCAATAGAATTAGCCCCCCAGTGGCACAGCGGTATGTCTGCTGACTTACAACGCTTGAATCCGGGTTTCGATACCCGTGGTGGGCAGAGCACAGATAGCCCATTGTGTAGCTTTGTGCTTAGTTTGCAAAATAAACAAACAAACAAACGATAGAATGAAAATTAATATATAATTCTAAAGATATGAAATAGATATTGTTGGGAAAAAGTTACAATGGTTTGACAATTGAATATATAAATGTGTTTTTTAAGCTATATTTATTATCCAGAGGTCAATATATTGTGGGCTGTTCATCAGATCCACCACCAGTCTGAAGAACTCAACATAACGACCGCATTTCGCCAGCCTATGTTTAACGTTTACATAATCTCGGTAAGAACATTTTAAAGAGTTTTCATTGTGCTGGTTAAAGATAAGATATATATGAATAATGCATGTGAAAAACAACTGTAGCTGAAAAATTAAAGCATTTTTCGTTTCTCTTCAGCACACTTATAGTCCAAAAATGAGAAGTATTAGTTTTTAAGCCTTCAGGTATTTTGAGACATATCATGAGAAGCTTCACTAGCTCCATAAATGAGAGTGGACTCTACAAATAAGAACAACTGGTCACCAGCTAGATAGTTGTATGTTTTGCTGAAAAATTCGATTTTGGCTGAATGCTAATATCCTGCCATCCTTAGATATAATAAAAACCTAAATCCTGCATATATTTATATCCCAGCATTGACACATACAGTATATTACATATAAGATCCATCTATTCCAAAAACAATCTTTTTTTTTCTTAATTCCATAATTATGGTTATAAGGTACATAGTCATTTCCATACAGCGAAAGTTATATAGAAACTGATAGATTTCAATAGATTATAGAATTACACATTTAGTTGCTTAAAATTTAATGCACCTTCTTAACTTTAGTTCAACTAACTTTCTATCCATAGTCAAGAAGATTCAATTTCAGATGTTTTGAGAAAAAGCTTGTAACAAGAATGGCAAGTACCAGAAGCAAACACCCATTTTAGGAACTACATGACAAGAGATACTCTAGTGAAGCTTTTAGGGAAATCCTGATGTACTGGGGAGAATGATTTGTTATCACAGTTATGGGATAGCTAACAACATCTATCAGCATCTACATGAATGATGATGATGACCAATCAAAACTTTTACCCAGAAAATAATCAGATACATCCCAAAAGAAAACTATCTATTACAAAACTGTTACAGAGCTAATGGGGATATATATTCGAATACAAATGTCTACAAGAAGGCTAAAGGTGATGAGTTCTCTTCAGCCTTGAGTATATTAATGAAAACAATAAAAGGCGTTCTGGTGTCAAACTTTGTCCCAAATGTTAATAGAATAATATTATCCATTTTGAACTTGTTCCCAGAACAATTCTAATTTGTTAAAAATATTTACATACATTGCTTGCCTATGGCACATTATGAGTTGAAAAAATGTGGAGTAAGATAAGAAAAAGTAAATTAACACATCTTGGGGTATCACAGCCTCTACGGAGCTAATATTGCCTCTAGGGGGTAATAAGACGAAGATGAGCTCAGATTGAAAATCTTATGACACCAGTTTATTTTTCTTCCATTTTGTTCTATATATACCAACAATCGGATGAACATATGTAATGAATTTATTAATTTTTTTGGCCTCTAGATAGCAATAAGATCGGTAGATCAGCTCAATGTGACCAATGGATTTTTTCCTCATTAATAATCCTAAGTATAATGATGAGACTTCGTTGTCCATTTATCAATGTTGAATTCGTTGTGCATTTATCAATGTTGAAGTACAAATATACTCATTATCCAGACATTTTCGGTCCTTAAAAGGCAGTCTGGACATTAACATTGAGTCGAAATAAAGACTTGTAATCAATCAGTTTTTCAATTCAAATACACATATATTTAACTAGTGATCAAAATTCAGTGGACAAACCACATGTATAGTGCCCCAGCCTACTATAAGGTTAAGTTCAGTAATTATCAGGTATAAAATATCTTTACTAGTATATATTTGTATATTTATTTTGCATCTTTAAACTTTTCAGATATTCTACCTTCCATTGGCTTTAGGAATTCCCCCTGCTGTATTTGTTGTACATCATGAGCTTAACCTTCTCTACCAAGTCTGGATACACACTCGGGTAAGTATATGAATATCTGTTCTCGAAATAGGTCAAGTTATTATTGAGCCTATATATTTGACTCTCCTTCTAATCAAGTATAGCTCAGTAAATTAAGTGCTGTAAGTTAAAGGTGCATGTGGTATC
Organism: Limulus polyphemus; assembly: GCF_000517525.1. Taxonomy (NCBI): domain Eukaryota; kingdom Metazoa; phylum Arthropoda; class Merostomata; order Xiphosura; family Limulidae; genus Limulus; species Limulus polyphemus. The sequence continues at coordinate 62,103 of NW_013665993.1, read as the reverse complement.
AGGCTTTCATATATCACAGGAGGTTCATGAGGCTCTAAAGTTAATAGATAATATATTCATATATATGAGAAGTGGCAATAATTGGTAAAGCAGACAGTATAAGTATTTCTATTTGTTTGTTTTTTGCAATTTAAAACTAAAACAAATCGCCACATAAGTACATATGTGGCCAGTGGTTAGCATTGTAGGCTTCGAATCTAAAAGTCCAAGGTTTAAGTTTCGATACGATCCACACTTTCAGCTGTAGACTCGTTATAAGAGGGGCAAACAATCCTGTCGTGGTTAAAAGGGCAGTGGGTTAAAAAAAAAGTTGCACATTTTCTTTTACATAAGATATTAAGTGATTTGCATGAAAGTCAAGTGTTTATTAAAAATGTCAGATGATAGTGGAACTTTTAGACATTTTAGAATATTGGGGTGGTCTTTCGACTCTCCCGTCCTTCCTCCTCCCACTGCTTACTCCCTTTATGAGCTTTATATATAGAGATTACACGAATAGAAAATGACGGGCAATTTTTCGATTAGGTTATCCTCCTGTTAAATATATTCTCATAAGCACAACATGTAAAACGTGTATTCTGAAAATATGACTTCAAATTTAAAATAGTATATTTTGTTTTATCTGTTGATCGAAGTTTAGACACGTTTGAGGAGTCATAAGGATACACAGATCTCGAATCACCACAATAAGCTGTCAACAGATAAGTGTCCTTCTTTCGAAGTTTAGACACGTTTGAGGAGTCATAAGGATGCACAGATGATTTATTGTAATGAGTCATGATGCACAAACGTACTTTCGGCTTCAAATTCCTTTATTTATCTTTAATAGAAATCGAACCCTATTTCTCAGTTACCTATTATATGAGCAAGCAATACTTATGCACCGACTTTGATACTTGTTCATGCATAGCTGGTGTAAGACCCAGTATTTGGTCGGTACAAGCAAATATCGATTTCATCAGGCAAACAAACAAATTATGACATTAAAAAAGCTGTTGCATCCAACATTGTTTATGCTGTAGGTTAGCCTTTCCTTTATTGTTTTCCACACGTACTTAGCCTTAGAAGCAAATAAAAATCAGATTGTTTCAGTAAAATGGTATCATAAGTGTCCTTCTTCAGCTTATTGTGGTGATTCGAGTATTTTATATTGAGTTGAAAAATTTTCGGCCATAAGACAGTTCATGTTCCTCTCAGTTCATCAGCATATTCATTGGTTCTGCTTATGCTTCCTTGTTGTTTATTTGTCCTAAAAGATGTATTCGAAGTAGTTTTAAAACAGAACTTTGGCCGGGCGTGGCTTAGTGATTAGCACGCCGGTCTGTGGATTGGAGAATCGGTCATTCTCATCCAGTCACCATAAAATTGGTCTCCAAATTTTAGAGACGCAGGTCTGCTATAAGAGTAACAATAAAAAAACAACCACAAGAAAGAAAGATGAATACACACATATGTCGATGTAAAAGTAGCTAAAAAACTATCAATGACGTGTAGGACTCCTTCTACCATTGCCATAGGTTACAGAAGTCCCCCCCCCTTCCCCTTGAGAAAGTGTTTACAAACAAGTTGTACGTATTTCAATTAAATGTACACAAAATATTTCTCATAGATCTTGATCTTGTAAAGAGTTTTTCGTAATATTCTCCCCAGACACATTGGTTGGAAAAAAAATGATCTGCAGAAAACTGTCTGAAGCAAATGAAAGATATGAATTAGCTGCAAAACGAAAGAACAAAACTGAGTGTATTTGAACGTCTGCGACAAAATGGGGATAATTTCCTGCTGACCATAGGGAAATGAATAATTTTTAAACATGGTATAGAGCAGCGTTTCCCAAACTATGTTCCTCGGAACACTGGTTTTCCGTCCGAGATTGATAGGTGCTCCGTGAGAAAAATCCTGATTTTAAATTTATTTATTTAATCAAATTACATATTAATGAATTTTTACAATATATTTTAGGTACAGACCTCTCCACTAAGCTATTATGTAGAATAGATATTGTATCTTCTATAATTCTTCTTCAATGTGAAATCGATATTATCTAATTCTAATACATAGGGAAAAAATTCATAATAAGTTATGATCGTACAAAAAGTGTTAAATATTTGATTGAAATGAATAATATACAAATCTAGAGGACGCTGCGCGCACAAAATACCCTCTCCACCGATATTTCACGTGTCTAGTGTTCCGTGGCCATAAAAGTTTGGGAAACGCTGATATAGAGGAAGTGGTATGTAGAGTTTTATGTTGCCGTTGGTTTCTTATGTAAAGGAAAACTTAAATTTCATAAATAACGTAAACTACTACCAGACGATCGAACTTATACCAGTTATGTGCGATACAATTCCCGTATTGTAAGCCCAGGAAGAAGATATGAAGACATCAGGATAAAGTTTCAGTTCACATGTCTACAACAGCGTTACTATAAATCCTGAAGAATGAAATTATGTTTATGTTATCTTTACCTTTTTATGGTATACTTGCGAATCCACCAGACTGCGCACCCATGGATATTTGTACATTTAGTTTGTTTAATCGTGATTTTGAAAGCCAAAAGGCCACGTTTAGTTGAAGGTAAATTTTGACGTATGGTCGGCATTATTCGTAAAAGATTGTTTATTGGAAATTGCCATCAACAACTGAGGAAGTAGTCCAAAGAATTGTACGGGACCTGGGATAATAATTTTCACTTCTCATCAAGGACAAATTAAGAATGTGTTTAATTCTCAAGGATAAAATATCATTTTGTATTTAATAAACCCTTTGCATTTTCTAGTTTGGTGTTCATTTAAACATGTCCATCCTAACGAATATAAACTTTTAAACTGAAAGACTTAGTTTTTTGTCGGAATAAATTTATTTAATCGCGTATATACCTTTGATTGATTTATAAACAGTAATTACGATGTATGTAATTGTTTTACGAACGTACCTGCTTGCTATATAATGTTACTAGTCTTATGAACGTACCTGCTTGCTATATGATATTACTAGTCTTATGAACGTATCTGTTTGCTATGTAACATTATTAGTCTTATGAACTTCCCTGTTTGCTATGTAATATTACTACTCATATGAACGTACCTGTTTGCTATATAATATTACTAGTCTTATGAACGCACCTGCTTGCTACATAATATTACTAGTCTTATGAACGTACCTGTTTGCTATGTGATATTACTAGTCTTATTAACGTACCTGCTTGCTATATGATATTACTAGTCTTGTGAACGCACCTGCTTGCTATATGATATTACTAGTCTTGTGAACGCACCTGCTTGCTATATGATATTACTAGTCTTGTCAACG
>NW_013665993.1:56668-57938 GCF_000517525.1 Limulus polyphemus | reverse complement strand
ATGAACGCACCTGCTTGCTATATGATATTACTTGTTTTATGAACGCACCTGCTTGCTATATGATATTACTTGTTTTATGAACGCACCTGTTTGCTATGTAATATTACTAGTCTTATAAACGCACCTGTTTGCTATGTAATATTACTAATCTTATGAACGTACCTGCTTGCTATATAATATTACTATCCTTTATTTAGTTTTAAATATCCTCACTATTACTTCTCTACTTTGAAACATCCAGTAATTTTTTTCACGAGATATAAAGAATAAACCCTCCCGCATAAATACGTGGATATCTTTGTTTTTCCTTTGGAGCGCATAATAAACATTCATAACCATCATTTAGCACCTTGGTAACAGTAGTTCAGTCTGTAATTTATTTAGTTAGTTTATGCTTCCGCTAAAAACGTTTCCTGGATAGCGAACGTGTCTGACTAAATGTAATTGGTCAGTTGCGGATTGGCAATCAACGTATTATACAATATATTGAACTGATTTTCTGTGTGTTGGTTTATATGTAAACTGTATTACTAATGGTATTAGGATGACAAATTCCCCGTTAGTAATAGTTCAGTCTTCACTGGACTCTACAAGTAAGCAACTATTACCAACATCCAATTTGAAACAAGATATTAGTAAGAAGGGAGTTCCTGGACTTTCAGAAAAGAAATGTTACTAGCTGTAGAATTGATTGCCCGATTAATATCTCTATTATGAGTAATGTGCTGAAGAAATGGAAAACTACTAGGTATTCTAAACGTGAACAATATATGTGGTACTCAAAATTAATCACCCCTTTAGCCTTGCAAACTTTAAAATGCGATTTTATATTTTTATTCTATTTGTTTGCAAAAAGAAGCAGAGTTTATTCCAAGAAATGTGAACCAACGTTTGAGTGTAACTAATTCAAGGTTCTAATTAATAACAAAGGTGGGTCCACTATTCATTAAAACAGACGAAGTAACGAAACATGGCAACGTTTTCTCAAGCACGTTGCCTTAATACTGTTGCTAATATTTTGCTCATGTCAAGTTGCTGGTATCCAAACTAATGTGTGCTGTAATATTCTTATGGTAAATTGTGTTTGTTGTATGGACTATTTAATGATAATGCTCATATTTTTTTTCATAAATGCAATTATATGTCTACAATAATTTAGAATAAATCCACATTGGGCTATATTTTGTATCTACCGCGGGGACTCGAGCCCTGAGTTTTAGCGTTGTAAGTCCGTAAACTTACCGCTTTCCCACAGTAGGACGATTCCAAA
>NW_013665993.1:50813-55776 GCF_000517525.1 Limulus polyphemus | reverse complement strand
TTTGGAATCGTCCTACTGTGGGAAAGCGGTAAGTTTACGGACTTACAACGCTAAAACTCAGGGCTCGAGTCCCCGCGGTAGATACAAAATATAGCCCAATGTGGATTTATTCTAAATAAAAAAAAAATTCTGAAGAAGTAACTATCTCTTTGTTTTTTGTTTTATTTTATAATTTAATTATTATATCTATTGTCAAGAGTTTGAAAACATTAAAGAATGTTCATTTTTGAATTTAGTGCCAAGATTATTGTTAAATCAAGCTTAATTTTTTTCAGCTGTTTGGCAAGTTGGGACTACTGGAGTATATATTAAACACCCCTAGCCATCATCGTGTGCATCATGGTAATAGAAGTTCAATTTATTATTTAGAAAGAAATATATATTAACACTTGCCTGCCGAAAGTTTCTGCAATATGGCTATAGTTATACTGATCACTTTCCTAATATGATGTAGCTATGTCCTTGGCCTAAATAGTTGCTACCATTCTGCAAGGCATCTTTTAGCTAAGTTTGGCAAGTGTCTGTGCAATTTGTCTCTGTCATTTTCCCAAGCACTATGAAAATTCTTGATGACTTAAAAACTATGATCTAAGACCCCTTCCAGTCCCTTCTTAGTCTCTAAGATAGTTGGAAACTATGTTGAGGTTTTATATGTCCTATGATAGAGTGTATTATCCTGCTGAAAGAAACAATTATCTTCGAATAGATACAAATCCCCCATAGTTTATAGACCGTGTTAACCTAAATTAACCTTATATTTATGGGTATTTAGATGTGCACACTACAGATATAGGACTTAATTCACATAATGTGCGTAACCTCATATTTCGTAGTTCTTTTCAGTTGAACTACCGTGATCAATGTTCAACTGCTTAACATCAGTCTCATATTTAGCCATCTCTTGTAGACTGGCTTTTATAACTGCACAACATTTTCAATAATTTCCTGGATTACATTTCTGATAAATGATCGTGATGGTGTTGAATATTTTGCTTATTCTATTCCTTCTAAAGTAACTGTATTTATGAGACTTCGCAAACTTTACCAATTCAAAAGTAGTCACATGGTACTCAGAAAAGTATCCGTGCATTAGATGCAAAGTTGATTTTTGTCACTTTTTCACAACGCAAAGAAGTAACAGTTTTTACACATAGTCAGGAATTTCAGCTTACGATAAATATTCAAAAGTGTTGTAACATAACATTATCGATACAATGGACGTCTCAGACACAAGTGAACAAATACGGCAGCTATTTTCGCCACTCACACCAGCGTATAATGTCTTTTCTTCTAACCTAACGTAATTTGCAGCATTTTGTCTTCTCACATCTTGGTACTACCAATCTTCCTATCCGCACGTCTCTGTTCTTATAATCACTAAGTGTGTTTACTGGCTTTAGGGTTGTTCTTGTGTGAAAATAATTTTTACTCTTTAAATAATTTAAAGTTCTATATAACTAATAAAGGTTCTAAGTTTTTACGATAAAAGAATTAAATGGATACCTATCTTCTTTAGGATTTTGAGATTAACTTAAAATTAATATTTTAGAGGGCCCGGCATGGCCAGGTGGTTAGGGAGAACGACTTGCAATCTGAGGGTCGCGGGTTCGAATTCCCGTCACACCAAACATGTTCGCCCTTTCAGCCGTGGGGGCATTATAATGTGACAGTCAATCCCACTATTCGTTGGTAAAAGAGTAGCCCAAGAGTTGGGGGTGGGTGGTGATGACTAGCTGCCTTCCCTCTAGACTTACACTGCTAAATTAGGGACGGCTAGCACAGATAGCCCTCGTGTAGCTTTGCGCGAAAAGTAAAAAAACAAACAAACAATATTTTACACCAGTAAACAGTTTGAAGCAACACAGTAGTTAGTACTTTCCTTTGGAAAGCGCTAGTCGGTTCTCACAATATCTATCAAATATAATATAATTCCCTCTATTGCCTTTACTTGCAGAGGCATTCGCTTTTGTAAACTTTTCATAAAAGAAAAGAAAAGTTTACTTTGTTAAAATACCTAAGACTTATCTTGTGATTATATAAGTAAACGTCTACTAATGTGGTGGTTATTATTTGACACGCATAGATGTGCTTAAGATGAAATGCTAATCCACATGTATTTGCTGTAAATCTTTTCCATCGTAATTAAAGTAATAAAAACTTTGAACAGTAGCTCTGTTTTTTTACACGGGTATTTAATTTTGAGCTATATAAGGTTTAGAGATGATGACCCCCCGCTGTTTCAGCAGGAGTAAGAAACTATTCGGTTATTGTCCAAGTATTATAAGTGTTTATGTTTGAGTGAGCTTATAAAAGTGTTCACTGCATTTGTTAATTCAGTGAAGTGTCGCCCCAAACACGAGCCAAGAGACATGCCTAAGCAGTTTCATTAAACTTTAACGCTTAATGAAAAAATATGGCCGAAGAAATTGGAATCACAGAAACTCATTTGACTTACTGCCTATATGTGTTTTGGCGCAGCTTCATTGGAGCTGGTGACTTTGGTCTGCTTAAACGCGGACTTTGAAGTAGTCATCTACGCATATCGGGAGGGTTCGTGCAAAGATTTTCAAGACTGATTTTGCCGTTTATCACACGATCTGTCTATGATTTCGAGAATATGGTGTAATCATGATCATCAGAATGAGTAGGATCTACGTTGGAGAAAATGCATATAGTTTTAAGAATGTATGGGACTTGGGACATCGTTCTTATAACATGTTATTAACGGTGAATATTCTCTCCCGATTTATAATAGCTAAACTTTCACAGTTTCACTGATAATTATAAAAATGTTGATACCCAAAAATACATTAGTTTTTCGTTATGGTAATCAAAGCTAAAAAATTAACTTAGTAAGTAATGTAGCTGATTTAACTTAATGGCCTAATTAAAAGAATACAATGTCATAAAACGAAAACTTAAGATGATTAGAATGTATTGATCAATCAATTGGATACCCTAGCTGTTAACCATATTTTCGGCTAAAATTCCATTAATATCTCATGAGGCTAATCCTAAGTCCATATGCTAAGCTAACAATGTAAAATACGTATAATTAATATATATGTAATAAATAAATAAAAATAGGGAAACTAAAATAAATATCTCGTATATACATAAATATATGAAATTGGAAACGAATACCAATTATGTAGGAATTGAAGATTTTACATGAGTGATTAACGTGTTAGAAGTTACACATGATTAGTTTACCATATATTAAAAATTTCTAATATCATCACTTTATCCAACCACATCATTTGATAGAATGAAATGAAACATGATATTTTAGTGAGAACATGGACCCGTTCACTGTTTTGTCTAAGGATTGTCATACATTTATTTTTTTGTTATTACTTATGTTTATCAAATAGGCCGAAACAGATACTGTATTGACAAAAACTATGCTGGCGTTCTAATTGTTTGGGACAGAATGTTTGGTACTTTTCAAATGGAAGATGAGGAAGTAGTGTTTGGATTGACTCATCCCACAAAAACATTTGATCCTATAGCCATACAAGTAAGTTTGGGTTAATTTAGCTATTTTATATAATTGGCTGAATAAAGTTTGCTCAAAATAAAAAATATTTAGTTTCAAAGTAACGTTATTTGCACTAAATAATCAATATCTGATACTTCGAACACTATTTTTGTATGTTTTGTTGTTGATTAATGCTGGCAAAGTTTTATTCACGAAAGCTAATGTTCTTTTCGAACTGAATGTTTGAAAGTATTATATTAATTAAACATAGAGATCGCTTTACTGAATTATTCATGGTATGTGAATTTGTAGAAATGACATACACGTTCTATAAGATAAATGACCAGTATAATTTGTCATTAACTTTAGAATATTAAAGACAGTGGATTATAATTTATATCAAAAACATTAGTGGGATTTTAAAAATTCAATTTCTTAACATCTTACTGTTTTTTTTTAAATATTCCAAGTTGCAAACTGTTAAAACATTAAAGTGTGTTAGATTTTCAAGTCGATCCTCAAAGTATTTCTATATTATCATGAGTAGTTAGGAGGAATTAAAGTGAAAAATTATTTGTTAGCATTAGCACTTGCCTACTACTTTTGTGACAAATACTTATATATAACATGTGTATGTTTCACCTGTTAGTTTTCTTACATATAACATGTGTATGTCTCACCTGTTAGTTTTCTTACATATAACATGTGTATGTCTCACCTGTTAGTTTTCTTACATATAACATGTGTATGTCTCACCTGTTAGTTTTCTTGTATATAACACGTGTATGTTTTACCTGTTAGTTTTCTTGTATATGACATGTGTATGTCTCACCTGTTAGTTTTCTTGTATATGACTTGTGTATGTTTTACCTGTTAGTTTTCTGGCTTTTCGAACTTGGCAAAACAATTCTGGAACATTAAAGGATTTCGTAATAAGTTGTCAGTCCTGTTCAAAGGTCCCGGTTGGTCTCCGGGAAAACCTCGCCTTGGATATATTGAAGATATTCCTGAGGTAAATATTTTTTCTTGTATCGGAAAATTGAAATACAAAATTTCTGCCATCCAATTCGTAACAGTCTGCATTTCTTGCGTAATTAAACGCAGGTTTAGGCAATAAATACAGTATAGTCTCAGTGACTGTAGATAGATAAGAATACAGTCTCAGTAAATACAAATAAATAGGAGTATAGTTTTAGTGACTATAAATAGATTCCAAACCAATATGACTTTGCTAAAAGGCTAATTTGATAGTTGCATTATTATTAAAAATCCAATTAAAACAGTTCGTCAACTAGAGATTAGTAGATAAAACTCTGTATTCTATGTGCTCTAATGCACAATGAAAACTGTATGTTCAATGTCATCATGAATTTGTTAGTGATGTTGTTTCCTGTTTCTCTGGCTATTCCAGTTCTCTCTCTCTCTATGTATATATATATATATATTCGTTTTCTTTCTTAACCGTTAAATTAAAAAATTTAA
>NW_013665993.1:33053-50656 GCF_000517525.1 Limulus polyphemus | reverse complement strand
AACTAGTAAAATAACGTTAAGTAGTTCTAACTAGTACTATCTATGTAATTAGTTTAGTTGTAGTAGTTGTTTCCTTCGTTTCTTCTCGTCGTACTTCTACGTTCTCTCTCTCTCTCTCTATGTATATATATATATATATATATATATATATTCGTTTTCTTTCTTAACCGTAATAAAAAAATTTTAATCTGTTTCACTTTATGATCTCACACGAGAGGCAGTCTATCTATTTAACTTACTGTTAAAAAAAGAAAGCAATACGTTATGCAAAACGTTAACTATGGGTTATGATGCACAGGCTTTTACTGTGTAATCCCATTTGTATCTCGCTTTGCAAGTTATAGAATATGATCTGTTATTAACACAAATCGAAGCTCTTGTGATTTTCTCAGGGGAAAGTGCTCCGTGAGAAAGAAACTATAAATTTAGATCGGTTGTTTATGCAGTATTATATTTAATACATCTTTCTTTAGTAGGTAGAGGATATTATTCTAGTAAGAAGAATACGATAACATCTCGAACACACATCATAATAGTTAATATCTTGCAAATGACTTTCATGTGTTACAATTCCCAGCTGAACTGATGAGTTCTGGTCTTGAACAGAAGATCTAACAGGCAGCAGCATGTAGCACTCGAGATAAAGTACAGGAACACTTGTTAAAATTATCATCACTAATACTGTAACGTAGTGTCACAGAAATAACTTCTCCAACATAAAGTATTATGTACCACAATAAATTAATTTTAGCATGCTGTTATTTCACGTGACTTGGTTACAATATCAGTGGTAAGTAATTATCTATTGTTGTTGTTGTCAAAGCTGAATTATCTTTGTCTAAGAGTTTTTTGTTTTTTTCTCTCTAACCAAGGTTCATGTTCCACAAGTAAAATACGATCCCCCTCTACCTATGTGGTGCATAGTATACCTCAATCTTCACTCGTATATGCTGTTGATTTTCTTTGGTGATCTTGCTTTTCAGCATAAGGTATGTATGTGAGAAGATAGCATTAATAATGTAAAGTACAGGTGTTGTACATCTTCTGCCAGGATATTGTAAGTAAGCAAAAAAACCAACAACAAATTTTGTGGCATGAACACTATAGTTTATTGAGTTTTACATTTAATAACTTTTATAGATTTTTATATTTAATAAATACTTTGTAGGCTTGGATGTTTAAAGTTCGCTAGTAAACTACATTCATGTGTTTGAATTATTTCTTACACGATATAAATTTCCCATAATGCTTTGCACTCAAGTAGTAAGTATAATTCTTATACTACTATCTCCCTGTATACAGTAATGTATTTTCTTTTAATATTTCTCTATCCAATCAATTCATTTACTTAGTGTAACATCAACAAATATCTAAGCTAGAACGCATAAATTTTGAAACGTTTCACAAGTAATTAGAAACTTCTTGTATAACTCTACTTAAATACATTTATAAAACTTACCAGTACAGAAAGGTATGAAGAGTTAGCTGTAGGGGTCTTAGTACTTATAAATGTAACCCTATATAGTAATTATTTGCTTTCTAAATGTTCTAATTATAATTAATTAGTACTATTTAATTAAGATATCATGTTTATTTTATAGGTCTTACAAATATCATAAGTTATGCAAAATTACATTTTAAGTTAATATTGAAGAAAGACAGAAGGATGTGCTATTTCCAACTCCTTGTGGATAAATAAATATCTTACAATATAAGTAATTTCGCTATAATGTATCTGAAACAGTTAACGGAATTTGTGAAATTGGGATGTTTAAGCTTGAAATAACATTGCATAATGAATATTACAGAATATATAGTTGTTTGTTTGTTTGCTTGTTTGTTTGTTGGTTGTTTCACAGCAAAGCCACATTAGGCTATCTGCTGTGTCTACCGTAAACTTACCGCTGTTCCACCTGGGGACAAACGTAGAATAGTGAAAATAATTATAAAAACAACAACAAAAAAACAAGCGAAACACCTACTGGACTCATAAACAATGAGTAGTGGTAACTAAATAGTGAATTTATTAAAAGTACAAAACAAAATTGAAAAAGAAAATAAAATAAGTTGTACAGTGCACTAGCATTTTACGTATAAGCCATTTTCTTTACACTGAGCTTTATATGCCCATCGTTTTCCTGCTGACACACAATTTAACTGTGGACTATTGTTCCAAAGGTTCTATTCTACTCCTTGCAAGTCAGTCAAACTGCTTGGTTACGTCATGATCTTCTTAGCGTTTACATAAGCCAGTCTATCATTTCACCACATGTGATGTGTGTATATATATGGGATAATTGTCCTGTCGGAATATGGATCCTCTTTCGATGAGTGCCATCAGTTTTGTGTAAATCACTGACACCGATGTCTGGGATACTTGTACTGATCCCCCATCATGCTTCACTGTAAATATTGTAAAGTAAACACTTCTCCTCTATGGCATCAACAATCTACTGTTGATTGTGGCGAACAATTTGAGGTTGGATTCATCTTAGCTTTTTCCGCTATTTATAATCTGATGCTCATTTTAAACTTTTCCTTTGATTATTTCATCTCAGCAATAGTTTTAGAGTAGTTGCATCTCCACTGTGACCATGACTTTTAACATTTATCTTACCATTGTCGAACTGTCATTTACACCAGTATTTACAACGAGGTCGTGGCCAAGATCTATACTTGTTCTCGTCTACTTGGAAAAGACATTCCCTTAGATTATTAACATTACTATAGGAGAGTTTGATTTTCTACCTCGCCCACTTCATATACTTTCTTCAGCTTGCATACAGTTCTTACCGAAACATGGAGTTTTGCCGCAAATGTAGCATAGAGTATCACTGACCAGTACCAGTCGTGCGGCATTTCCGCTCTTGGATACACACTACTACTACTACCACTACTACTACTGGGTATAGTATGACTGCCTCTTCTTTTACTGGCTGTTTACTCAGGTGGTACTTCTGATTAGTTCAATGACAACCAATCATAGTAAACTGTTAACACTGACAATACTAATTATACTCTGGTTAGTCAATTCTCTAGCGATAAAGGTGACATTCTCGTAGTAGTGTCTTTACCTTTCATACTTTTCTTCCTCATTGTTTACATAATCATTTTCTACATGCAAACCAAATAATTAAAAGGTTAGTTTACAAAGACAACATTTACCCTTTTCCCGAGAAACAGACTTTAGGAAAACGAATCACATATTTGTATAATTTAAATATATATATAAACTGTCAGAGGTGGTTTACACTGGAAAAACATTTGTTTTATATGTTTGAAACCTACCTATGGGAAAATTACCAAATTCTATTATTCTGCTAGCTTATTCTTTATGTAGTGCATTCGAATTCCAATATAAATCCTTAGATCCCGTCCTGAGGGTCTCTCTGTAGCTCAAAAGTAAGTTTGAAAGCTTATAACGCTAAAACCTGGGTTTTGATACCCGTGATGAGCATAAAAAAACATAGCCCATTGTGTAGCTTTTGACATAATAACAAACAACAAAAAAAAAAACGTCCCGAGAGCCCCCAAAACATCTGGCCATCCATATTTGCTGATGAAATTTTAAAATTTCAATGAACTGAATTTCAAAGTAAATCGTTTCAATTAAACCCGAAAAATCTTCATTTTAGGGTTCTGTTCACTTTTTGTTGTTGTTGTTTTTCAATTGTTTTCTTGTTTACAGTCTGAGAGGACTAAGACTTTACATGTAATGTTTGAGAGAGGAGCTCAAAAATCAAGTAAACATAAATACAAATATACATCTACACTTTGGAATGTTTACATAGCTAATTATGTAAACAGCACAACCAGTAAAATTTTCAGCTTACCGAAATGTGAATGAATAAATAAGAATTAAGTAAATTATTAATATATATATTAGTTAGATTCTTAATTATAACAATAGTTATATATTTGTAAATACAAAATTATAGATTTCGGAGAAATTTAAGAAACTTTAGCGATTGGTTTGTATAAACAAGTTTGTAAATAGATTATGTTGTAAATTAGCACAAACATTTTGTTATTTCAGAAACAAAAATTAACACAAACATTGTGTTACGAAAGCTCAAATTGTGTTCCCCAACTGCAGATTTATGTTAACTCTAACAAGATTATTGTAGGGATATATACATACACATTTTTTTGTGATTTGTAATAACACAAATGGCGTGCTTGTGATTATTTAAGTACTTTGGGTTGTTGTGAAAATCACATCTTAATGTATGGGATTGCTTAAAAGTTATCAAAACATTATGTATCAATCAACGCCTTTAGGTTCTATTTTGTTAGTCCATAATAACATTGTTATTTTGAACTTAAATTTCTGTTTTAGCCCGTGCTCTGTCCACCAAAGGTATCGAATCCCGATTTTTAGTGCTATAAGCCTGCTGAGCCACCGGGGCGCCATTTAAACACCATGTGTTATTTCAAACACAATTCTTATTTGTTTTTTACAGTGAAGTACTAAAGACAAAGTATTTATATTGGTACTTATTTTAAAAACGTGCGATTAATCGACACAAAGCACTAAAGTGTATACTTAAGATACTTATAGAGAGTATTTATTGAATAATTCATTATTTTCAAGGAATCAAAGATAAAATATATAAGATTTGGTATGGTGTGAACTTCACGCAATGCTAATCGAGAGCTATTTGCGTTATTCGTCCCTAATTTAGTAGTGTAAGACTAGAGGGAAGGCAGCTAGTCATCACCACCCACCGCCAACTCTTGGGATAATCGTTTACCAACGAATAGTGGGATTGACCGTCACTTTATAACGTCTTTACAGCTAAAAGAGCGAGTACGTTCGGTGACGAACATTCGAATCTGCGAGTACTAATATAGTTTGCTTATTTCCGAAAAAAAAATAGACAAAAATTAACTACAGCTTAAGTTACCCATAGTAGCCGTAAATTACACAACTTTCTTATAAAAATTTGGCAAAATTAGTTTTAGTTAATAACTTATGGGGCTATTGATGTTCAGATTTAATCTACTAGTTTAGTCCAAAATTTAAAAACTAGCTGATTTGAAAAACATAATTGCAGAATGTTCCAAGTCAAGCAATATTCTATATTTAAAAAGCCAAAATGTACGTAATAGCAAAGCAGAAGGGGGGGATAGTCACATAAAATAGAATGAATTAAAGAGGTCAACATTCGCGGGTGAATGTAACATTTCTCCATCACGCAATCCCAAAATGGCCAAATTTGACACCATAAAAATCGGGAAAAACACAGAAAACCGAAAACTGCCTATATCACTCTTTGGGACATACAAGACAGTATCCTTGTACCAAACCATGCAAGTTACACATAATAGTTCACGAAAACCCCAAGTTGTGCGTTCCTTGCTGAAAAATTACTACGTCACTGTTTGGGAGCTGGAAAAAGTATCTTTGTTCTGAATTCCACATAAATTGGTCAAACCAAGACTATGTAATTGACCAAAACCCCTAAAATTATGTGTTTATTTAACCTTTTGGCCCTCTAAAATGACAAAGAATGGAGAAATCTGACATTTTTGTAAATGTATATATGGGACCTGTAAAAAAGCATCTTTGTGCCAAATACCAATGCAAATGGGCCGAAATACGACGGAATAATTGTCAAAAAAAAACTAAAATTGTGCTTTTTTATGGATTTTTACCGCTATAATTACTAAAAAGGGGCAAGTCCACCATTTTTGTTTATCAGTGTGTGGGATCTATAGAGAAGTATCTTTGTACCAAATCCCGTGTAAATTGATCAAAATATGGCCAAGTTATTGACCCAAAATCCCTAAATTATGCTTTTTTGTGAGCCCTGACCCTCTAAAAAGACTCAAAGTCGGCAAATTCAACCTTTTTCTCTGTATAAATGTGTTATGAACATGAACATTTTATTTTGCTAATTTTCATCTTGATTGCTGTAAATATGACCACACTAGAGCCCAAAATGTATATTTTTGTGCTGTTTTACTTTTAACCCAATAAAAATCTTTAAAGAGGCTTAGATAAAAAAAAAAAATCAAATAATGTGTCTGGTCGAATTGGACCAAGTTTCAAGAAATGAAAGAAATAGTGGTCGATTGAAAAGGGTTTGGAAGAAGAAGAAAAAAGAAGAAACAACAGAAAAACATTATGTTTCTCTGTGGAGACATAAGAATCTGAAATAGAAGATACAACTAGGAGATAACGCTATAACATATAGAAGATACAACTAGGAGATAACGCTATAACATATAGAAGATACAACTAGGAGATAACGCTATAACATATAGAAGATACAACTAGGAGATAACGCTATAACATATAGAAGATACAACTAGGAGATAACGCTATAACATATAGAAGATACAACTAGGAGATAACGCTATAACATATAAAAGATACAACTAGGAGATAACGCTATAACAAATAGAAGATACAACTAGGAGATAACGCTATAACATTAATTTTACTAACATAATCAAATGAATAAAGCTATTAAAGTAAATTACTGTATAGGCTACTTTATTAAAAAATGAGTCTATTAACGTAAAGGTTGAGAACAAAAAGGGAATAGCCAAGATTACCCCACTTATTCTCAGTGCTCAGGTAGTTTTTTTATTTTTGTAATTTCACATATTTTAAGAAATAATTCTATTTTTTTTTAATTTGACTCATTTTTTTTTCGGGCTTGATATAATAAGTAGCGAGTGTGGATAGGGATCGAGGTGTTCGTGACGTGAAGCCACTGAACATTCTCCGCATTTTCAGCTGTGGAGACGTTATAAGAGTGACAGTTAAAATCATTATTTGGTTCAAAGATTCAGACAAAGCCTTTGTGACTGCGGGTGCTGCTAGCCAGCTGTCTTCCCTCTGATAAATAGTTCAAAATTAAGAACACCTCTGATAGATGTTTATCTATATTTGCACAAGGTGACGTTCATATTGAAATTTCCAAATTGTAAATAATTTCTGATACCTTACCATTTCGGATGTGCCCGGCATTGCCAGGTGGAAAAGGCGCTCGACTCACAATCTGAGGGTCGCGGGTTCGAATCCGCATGTCACCAAACATGCTCGCCCTTTCAGCCGTGGGGGCGTTATAATGTGACGGTCAATCCCACTACTCGTTGGTAAAAGAGTAGCCCAAGAGTTGGCGGTGGTGATGACTAGCTGCCTTCCCTCTAGTCTTACACTGCTAAATTAGGGACGGCTAGCGCAGATAGCCCTCGTGTAACTTTGCGCGAAATTCCAAAAAAACAAACAAACCATTTCTGATTCATTCAGTCATTTCGTATATATGTATTAAACTAAACTACCTTATTAAACCTAAATACAGTTATTTGTAGAATCGTGATTTCTTTGTAATTTGCTATAAAACATTTAAGTTGATATATTCACACAGAGAAAAATAAATGTGAGCTTCTAATAATGTTTTAATTAGCTAGTGAAAAATGTAGAATATAATATTATCCTTCCACACTTTTGTTGTTGTTGTTCTTTTCTTTTTCTAGAAGTTAAGCCAACTGATTGTAATTGGTGGAGTAATGTACTGTTTCATTACCCAAGTATCATTTGGAGCCATCATGGACAACAAGTAAGCACTTCTCATAAATATAAACTTTTGACCTCGTTTTCTAATCAAATAACTATTTACCAGCCAAAACCTATAGATTACAAAAGTAATTTTTGTATTAGGGCTTTGTTTGTTTGTTGCTAGGCGCAAAGCTACTCAGTGGAGTATCCATCTGTCTGTGCTCATCTCAGAGATAGAACTCTTTGTTTAGCTATACAATCCCCCAGGTTTACCGTTTAGCGAGTGGGTGACATTCATTGTTTTATGCATATTGAATATACGGGTTTTGGGGGTTTTGTTTATAACGAGCAGTAAAACTTGCAATTTTTGATTAAAATAACAAACATAGAAATTAATAAAATGTTATAAAAAAAGAATAATTTTGAACAATCAGATATGCTGTATAGTATTTTCTTCTATTCAAAATGGATGAAGATATGCTATTATTGTACAACTTGCTCTCTGGTGCATCCGTGGTAAGTTTCAGGACTTACAACGCAAAAAATTCGGGGTCTGATTTCCCCTATCTACATGGCTTATATTCATCTTTCTAAAATGAAAGTTGGTATATCGCGACACTAATTTCTATGTTCTATGCTTCTTTACGCACAAACACAACACATAAAACACTTCACCTTCGTATACATTTTCTGCTTGTAGTTGTCAGTAAGAATAGAATGCGTTTATGAGATAGCTTTTCGTGGCTTATTTCATTTCATTAATATAATATTGAGTAATCATCTTGCATACTTCCTTAACCCTTAAATAGATATAACGCTTCTTATTTAACATATTTCTGTTTTATTATTTCTTGTTTAGTAAATTCTGTAATAGGTATAACGCTTCTTATTTAACATATTTCTGTTTTATTATTTCTTGTTTAGTAAATTCTGTAATAGGTATAACGCTTCTTATTTAACATATTTCTGTTTTATTATTTCTTGTTTAGTAAATTCTGTATATGTTTACTCTTTATTTTCAAGTTACAAATATTCATTAACAGAAAATACCCAGATTTCAGAAATCTACGTTTAACTTTGCACAAGCTTAATCAGAATAAGAATTTCACTTGCATAGGTTTTCGTTGGAATTTCGATAGAAACACAAAATTAGAGATAATGGAGTTATGCAGAGAAAAATGTGAAATATTTTATTAGTTTCCACATAAATATTGATCAACACATCTTGCCAATAATTCGCTTTCTAGAGAAAGAGAAAAAAACAAAATCTCATAATTGCATGTCCATTAAGCAAAAAATAAGTGTATATTATTAGTAAAATATTTCTAATCTACTTCCAACTAAATCATCTAAAGTAAATGAAAAATAATGGCAATACCTTTAAATAATATTGCACAAAACTGAAACACTAAATTCAAGACAACAAATTGAATGGACCTACCAACAAATTTCTTTCTACAGAGATTCTCTTGATTTTAGTTTTTAGTACAACATGCATTAGCAAAATGTCTAACCCTCTTTGATAGCATCTTAACCTAGCTGTGTAGTATACTGGCATGTTATGGTTTTCACATTGGTCAAGAGAGTCGCTTAGTTTTTATTCGTGCTACCGAAACTTACACTGAAGGGTCTGCAATGAGAGAAATGACGGATCTATGTGGACGACATCTTGGAATTTGAGAATGACGTTGTAACATGTAGAGTCGTCAACTCTTTGAAGGCCATAGATGGGCCTAAATAAAATATTTATAATTGTGTACCAGCTTAACGTTGAATATTATTTATGATTTTAACTTTATTCACAAGTGCCAAAATACTATAATTTGTTTCATGTTTGCGTCTGTGGCCGAGAACCTGAAAACGATATTCTAACAGAAAAGAAAGACGGGTATAAAAGAGAAAAGAGGAAAATGTGCATTCATTTCCAATGAAATATATATTACTGGCCACAATGTGGATAAAAATGGATAAAAATGCTAAAATCACAGAAATGTGAGATTAGCCTCAACTTGTGACCAAATGAGAAGTCTGCAGTTTCCTTGGTTTTGTGTCACATTAATGATGATTTGTGGCCAACTTATCCAGAACTGCTGACGCACCATTTTCTCCCTTCACTGAATTCGAGATATATTGCAGGTGGAGGGAAGTATGTGAGCAAACATTCCTGCCACTGAAGCGTGATATATTGGAATCCCATTACTGGTGTGTCCAGGGAAGAACTTTGAGTTTATGTTGTATACAGATACCAGCAATAGTGGAATCGAACAGTGTCGTCACATTGTTGCATGGAATGGAACATCTGTTCACTTATGCTAATCATATGCTCATGCCACCTGAATTCTGATGCTGTATGACTAAGAAAGATCTGGAGCATGCAAAGAGTTTCACATGTATCAGAGAACTAATTGCAATAGGTATCTATACTATAACCATGTAAAGTGTTAGGTGTGACAGATGTGCACCTTGATGTACCACCACAGTCCAATGAGTTAGAATAGAATGTAATGCAGACTACTGAACTGATGCTGCCAGTCTGACTAGGGCAAACTTTGCAGTACGTCATGATGACTTAGAGAGCAATTAAAATGAGCTCAACAGGTTACACATTTAAGAAACCTATGTTGGAATGATAAACACTTCTCCCAGCAAATATGATGTATGGCAGATAGATGTCTCACAATGTCCACAAAAATACGTGGAATGGTTGAGCCTGCAAGAGTTGGTGTACACAACTATTGCGTATCCAAAGCCAGGAAAACTACCATGTGACAGAAAAAGGCACAAAAAAACACTTAAGAAATGAATGTACAAGTATCAAGACTGGTTGTGGCTTTCGTAAATGCCAGCAGCAGAGAAGTGGCTTAACTCTGGCGAAAGGTCCTTAACTCCTACTCTGACTGATTGGTCCATAAACCTATGAATTACAGCAGTTCCAAATCATGCAAAAGAGCGTGTTATATGGTAACAAGCTGCATTTGTAAGTTACAGATGAATCTCTCATGTACTGGCTTGACCAGTAAACAAAGGTTGAGACTAATGAGTCAGAGAAGAATGAGTGTGGTGCTTTATATCACCTTTAGTCAGCCAATGAAGAGGAAATACAGGCTTGGCCAAAATGTTTACATATTTTGTAACAAATACGTTCATTATTATTAAGATGGAATACAAATACACTGTCAAACGGAAAAATGCATGTTATATTAAACATCTACATATGTAATTTGAATAAAGAGACAGGAGTTATGAACGATTTATTAGAACAGCAAAGAAATTTATGAGACACCTGTAAAAAGATGTGTATTTAGCATTTCACTTATCACAACACAACCTTACCAAAACACACATAATGATAACATAAAATGATTATAAATAGCGTCTGTAACTTTATATCGGTTCATATTAAACTTTAAATAGTTGGTTGTTCCTCCTCGTACTCTAATAACCTCTGCAAGGCGACATGGCAAGCTGTTGGTGAGGTTATTGATGTAATCCACCATTATTGCATCCAACATATCACTAGAAGGTGCTGCAATTCAGCTACAGTAGCTAGTTTGTGGTCACGGTTAGCAATTTTCTGGCTCAATTCAGCTCAGCAATTCTCAATGAAATTACAATCTGGAGACTTTGCTGGCCATAACAATCTTGTAATGGTCTCCTGGTTGAAATAATCCTGTATAATACGTGCACTATGGGCAGTAACATTGTCATCCTGGAACACAAAGTTGTGGCCAAAACTTGCCCTTACACATGATAAAAATATCATCTCCATGTGATGCCTGTAAGAGGCGCCATTGACATTTACCTGGAAGATATGAAGAGTAGGTGTTCCACAATGATGAATAGCTGCCCAAACATGTACTGCACCACCTCCTGTGTGTTCCCTGTAGGAAAGACAGTCTTCCCTCATTTGGTCTCTAGACAAACGACGGACACGAATCCTACGATCAGCTTTAACAAGCCGGAAACAGGACTTACCTGAAAAGAGTCTTGCCCAAGTAAGACGGTGGTGAATTCGGGTTAATATCCGATTGCAAATAGTCCTTCTTTCAAAATAACTTTGTTTGGTCAGTCTCCTATTCACTGTTCTTTTAGATACCCTGGAATGAATGTGTTCATGTTATTCCTGTCATAAGGTATGACTTCTTTCAACTTTGACATGTTTACCTGATCAAAACATGGTCATATTGGGCAGTAGTTTTTCGATGTCTACCGGTAGACTTTCCTGGAACAACGTTTCCTGTAGTCTGATGAAGTTTCAAGACTTTGGATACAGCCACTGGAAATACTCTACTGTTCTCGCAATGTCCGTTTTCTTCACGCTATTTCTGGACAGTCAAACAATTTGATGCCCTATAACTTCTCGTACCTAATGATGCTTGACTGTACAGAGAAATTGTTTGAATAAAGTGTTGATCTGTTTTGAAAAAGATTATATCAAAAGAACATCATCTTATACAAAACACTCGTGTGCTCAAATACCATATACAGCCCAGAATAACAGTTCGTACATGTATATCCAATCATACGTTACTTTCTCTTTTACTACTTGGGCATTTACTCAATAACTACTCCATAGCATCACTATAGAACAATATGCAAGCATTTTTGTCAAGACTGTAGCTGAGAGTATTCACCTAGCTGTGCATGACAAGCTCGATGAGGAAGTGCCCAAGTAAGAGGTGTGAGACAGCTGAGACAGTCAGCTGAGCCACTTCACCAACCTCCTCGTAAATACAGATGGAAATAAACAGATAGCAGTAGCTAGGATGATCATTTAGTAGAAAGATCAATGACTGAAGGAAAGTTTTGTTCCTTGCTTTCCAATCTATTCTATGTTATTTCACAGTACACCATATATACCACATTTTCGGATTCTGGCTTAATTATCAAAAGCTAGGTAGGTTTGTTGGTCGTGAATTGAACTTTGTGACTCTTGCTTTCCAAGCCATTGAGCAGAACCTTACTTCAAAAGATATCAGATGATAACTGCTTGATTATCACACAGCTTAAGATGGCTGGTTCTAGTAGATATATTGCCTAGAACATTAACAATTTTCACAACTGAAGATAATTGCTAAGAGTTTAAAACTTAATCAAAAGGGTTTTTCAGCCCTTTTCTCTGAGCTATTAAGCTATTTTTAAGGCAAAAGGTTGTCCTACATTTCATGAGAATCACTGATTTGATCAAACTGAATGGTGAGAGAGTTTTAGAGCATACCATATTGTCCTCACTTGATTCTCCAGTTTACATCTATTTGTGTATATAACTCCTGCATATGCAATGAGAGAATTGTGTTTCATCTGAACGTGAATGGATATATACGTAAGTAACTGCACTAATCTTAATCTTAGATTATGAGAAGTTTAGCTCAAAGTTCTTTGTTTGGCTGATTCTTCTAGTGATTATTTATTTCATAATGCCAGAAGACATGCTGAGTATAATAGCTTGTAGATAGCACAACATTATGGTGTCACAGCTATCGAGGCATAAATAGTGGAGATAGTTCAAGAAGTTTGCTGAAGTAATTGAGTGTGAGCCAGGGGTAGTCTATTTAAAGCTACTAGTGAATTTGATTATGTGTATTTTGATATATGTATATAGCATTATACTTGTATGTATAGATGTATGTATTTAGCCTTGCACACGTGTATGTAACTATAACATAATTGTAACCATAACAATCTCATTCTATAACAAACCTCAAATGTCCTCCATGCAGCTCGAATGGATTTTAGTACCTATGATCTGCCGAGGTCTTACAAACCGGCGTCCACATACAGTATGTTTTCTACAATAGCCCCAGTGGCTCAGTAGTAAACTTATAACGTTAAAAATCGGGTTTCATTACCCGCGGTGGGCACGCTATAGATATTTCATTGTGTAGCTTTGTTCTACAAACTCACTGCTATATGTATGAACGGCCTCCCAGTGGCTCAGCGGTATGTCTGCGGACTTACAACGCTAGAAACCGGGTTTCGATACCCGTGGTGGGCAGAGCACAGGTAACCCATTGTGTAGCTTTGTGCTTAATCGGAAACAAACAATATGTATGAACAAGTATCAAAATTCATGATATTTCTCATAAGAGAAAATACATTTACTAATCTCTCTTTTTTTTTTTCAGGTATTGGGCGCCCCTACTCGAAGGTATTCGTTGTTTCCTGTACTGTTATGTAGATTTCTACATTCTTCCTGCAATGGAACGAGATATTTATCCAATCACAGTTGGTCTAAGAACTGTGTTTTTTCTTTCAAGTCTACTGTGGATTTTCAAGCAGAAATATTTTTCAATTTCATTTAACAGAAAACCGCATAATAAATGAGATTTTCAGAATGTTAGTTTTAGTGTTTTTTCTTCTTTTTTATCTAGATAGTAACTACTACGTTTGAAACGTTTCAGAAAAGAAAAACTAAAACTAACACTTTTTTATCTAGTTTCAAACGTAGTAGTTACTATTGTTTCAGAATGTTAGTTTTTAGTTTTCTTCTTCTTTTTTTTATATAGATAGTAACTACTACGTTTGATTACTAGATATGTATTCATTGTCTAAAAAGTTTGTTATAAATGCAATAACAGAAGATTAATACTTAATGGTATGACTAGGAGTTAAAACTCTGCTGCTCTAAATTAGTAAACAGTGTGTTTCCTAGACCTTTATTCCAAATATATATTTGTAGGTTAAATATAGTTGTAGTTTATCCAATTAAAACAAGAATAATTTGAAAATAATTGGTTGTTTTGTTACTTTAGAACAATGTCACGTTGGACTACTATCTGCTATGTTCACCGCGGGGAATCCAATCTCGGATTTTAGAGTTGAAGTCCGTAAGCTTACCGTAGTCCCACCGGGGGAGAGAAAATAATAATTAAAAAGATAACAGGGATTCATATTTTAAAGCGGATTCATAACTTTTTAACACTCTTCATTTACTTCGTAGTTTCGATTAAAACAGCCCAAGTTATATTAATAAGAACAATTTCAATACAACTTTGATCTGCAAAAATAGCTCACTTGCGTATTAAATATATTTCAATTATTACGAAACTACTTACAACGAATTTTGTTGTTAATAATAAAATAAATATAAGATAATAATCAAAAAGAAAACTAAAGTTTACGATCATATGAAATACTTAATAGGAATTTTAGGTTACAATATTAATTAATTTAATTAAAAATGAAAGAAAACCATAAATAAAAAAACTCTAGTTTCAAAGCATGTCAAAAATGTTAAGTATTAAGATGAATACAGTTTCGATATGATAGGTTGTAAATGTTTAAAAGTCCAAATCCTGGAGTTATCCTAATAATAAGTTATTCCGTGATCAGGAAGAGGTCATTTAATATATTATTATTGGGTTCATAAAGTAAATGTCATAAACAGTTTTATTATTATTTCAACTCAATTTTATCAAATTGGTATCGGTTTGTTACTTCAGAATCCTTGTTTCTTTTTTAAGATATTATAACGTAACCTTATAAGTAAAATATTATTCACTTATGTAAAGACACGTATTATATATTTTAGATGGTTTGCATTATTAGTTAATTAGTTATAATTGTTAATGGCCATTCAGTTAAAATATAGTTTAAAAAATATGAAATCATAATGACAACTCATGTTTCACACACACACGGAAGCCAAACCTAAGTGAGAAGGTCAAACATGTAGACGAAAAGTTCAACATTGTGGCCGTTGAAAATCTTATATAATACTTAGATCTATCCTTGTTAAAACTAAACAATTAACAACTGTCGATAAACACAAAAACATCATTTATGAAATATCATGTTCCTGCAAAAAAAAAAAAATCATTTTGGGGCAGGAATGAAGGAGCATAAATTCTGCACAAGGCTAGTGAAAGAAACATTTTTTCGCTGGTGGAATAGGCCATGTTTACTGGACATAAAACAGATTAGAAAAATTACAAAACCAAAGAACTTTTCTATATCAGCATGATGAAACTATTACTAAATAGAGCCAATCATCGGCCTATCACATATAAATGTGAACGGTGATAGCATTTTTTATTGGTTCAGCGATGAAACAGTCTCATGAGCCTTTTCTTGAAACTTTGATTATTCAACGCTGGTATTTAGTATTCATCGTTTGATGCAACTTACTGAAACTATTATTTATCTACGAAAGAAACAAAGCTGAACTTGCGCCTTTCATCGGGTGCTTGTTCTTCTTTAGAGAAGACTCAAACATTTTGAGTTCTTACAGCAATCGTGGGAACGTCCGTTATGTATATGATTTTAATACATTACGTAGTTCGTTCACGTGCAACCTGAAATAGAGCTTATTTGTTTTAGATATTTCTGTATCTATTGTATTTTACTTCTTACAAAATTAAATATGAAAACTAGCATGCACCAGGAGTAGCCAGAGTGAGCGCTGTGGTAGATAAACCTTATAGATAAAGCGGCCCCCCAGTGGCACAGCGGACTTACAACGCTAGAAATCGGGTTTCGATACCCGTGGTGGGCAGAGCACAGATAGCCCATTGTGTAGCATGGTGCTTAAGTACAAACAAATAGATAAAGCGTTGAGAGGTAAAACTGAAAAAACCAATAAAGTATCCAATCTAGTTTTATATTATTAGTACCTTCAATTTATAATGAAATTTTCATCAACAAAGCATGATGTGTCAAAATATTGCTACTACTGTAACTTGTAATTTGGCAAGGGAACAGCTGAGAACGAGTCAGTTATTTATTAAAATCACTTGGAAATTTATCACTTACTATTTATTAAACATAATTTTAGAGATATGTAATGATATAATCATTAAGCAAACTTTATAAATGGCAATATTTAGAAACAAATAAGAAGGCAGCTAAGTAAGCTTTCACGTATATAATGTGTTAAGGATTTATTACGCAAAACGACTTAACGCACATGGGAGAATTAGGGCTTGGTGGCTCACACTCATTATAGACAATAAACGCTAGTGGTTATTATGAAGAATTCAATAGAGTGAACCGGGAATGATAATGTGTTGCTGTAAGAGTGCAACCAAAGTGGTCTGTTTGTTATTATGTGTAAATCTGCACAATGGGCGCATACATGTGCCATTTTTCACCGCAGGAATCGAATCTTGATTTTTAGCGTTATGGGCCTTCAAGCTTACCGATGAGTCGCTGGGAGATCCATTACCTGAAGAATGAGCGCTAAAGTTCAGTAGTTTAATGAAAACTAGAGATGACGAATACAAGAAGAATAAGATGACGTTATAAATCGTCTGCTATGAAATTTCCAATAAGATATCTTCATATGTGTGTGTGTGTATGAAGAAATAGAAGAGAAAACCTTCCAGTAAAGAAAGAAGTTGTTAGTATACAATGATCGGTTTATGTTTTAGTGAACGCTCCTGAAGAAGCTGTAAAGCGAAACATAAAAACAACATTTTGGTCTTATATGGTCGTTTATTTCTAGTCTTAAAAGAGAAATACTGTTAGCCTAAATGTTCTATAAGGAATACACTACTTGAAATGTTGGCAAGCCTCCAGTTATTCAGTGGAAGTAAGATCAAATATGTCCTTGAATAGTTGTTTTCCTTAACATGTTTCTCAACTGAAGGTGATACAAGAAGTCCAAATGTAAATGTGATACAAAAATATAATGTGTTCATCACTATATAAGAAGTTGATAAACGAGTATAATTAGGCGTTTCATTCTCCAATGCAGTTATCATATTGGTATTAATAATGCTTGGATTCGGCTTGAATGGGTAATGAAGAAAAACATTAATGACCCGGCCCTAAATTCAAATCGTTACTAAACAAAAATTATTTAGAATCACACAATACCAACGACATTTACAAATTAACATACAATAATTGTCCAGAGTTCTACATCGGAAAAACAGGAATAACATTGAAAACCATAGTATATCTATTAAAAACACTGTACATTTAAACAAATAACCAAACATAAACAAACGAAAAATCAAGGAATCGATCTTAATTGAACAAAACAACCCTACTGTAAACCAACACCCTGGGGTGCCAAGATACCTCTTCTAAGTCGTGCAACAGTATCCGGTCATGTGACATCTTTGTTCAAAACCTGTATATATATATA
>NW_013665993.1:16308-32053 GCF_000517525.1 Limulus polyphemus | reverse complement strand
GTCCGCAGACATACCGCTGTGCCACTGGGAGGAATAAATATTAATAACACGGTAATACCGAAAAACATCTTTAATACGGACGTTTTGGAATTTCATTAAATTCCATCATCAGCGTTAATATCTCCCCCCAAAAAAAGTTAGTTCATAATATCCGAACTACAAAACAACAACATTAGCAGTAAGCGAGTTTTCGTATTCAATCGGAAGTTTAGAAAGAACAGATTTAAACGGTAACAATACAATGGAATGTGCGATTAAGCGTGCGGTATACACGTATTTAATAAATAACATTGTTAAGAGAAACTATTATAGAGAAAGGCTTAAATATAAGTATGAGCACAGTATCTTTAATTCTCAGTATTATGTTTCTTTCATGGGTGTACTTTTGATGGGGCTTCCATGTAAAGTAATTTGGCAATTATGATGATGTTGACGTCCCATATGGTACTCATGCAGTGACTGTGCGTCAGCTAGATTAAAATTATTGCCATAACCCTATAATTTAAGAATGTCACGGTAGTGTGTTTCGCTGAAAGAATAGACGTTTTGACTCCTCGTACGACAGATGTTCTGGCTATCCTCACTTTTACCTGTACTTTGGTGTTACAAGCTATTTTATTAGTAAATTACAATTATAATTCATTCAAAATCATTAATTTGATAAATAATAAGTTACGTTTCTATATATATATATATGATTTTATTACTCACATATATTCTTTGCTTATTCTTGACTTTGTTAATACTGCCGTTGTTCAGGTTAGTTTGTAATAGCATTTCTCTCAATCATTTTAAGAAAGGATAGCAAAACAAAAAAACAACAACAACAACAACAAAAAGGTTAAATTGTACGTTAAAGAAAACAAAGAATCGTATGGCATTTCTTACCTTTGGTTTATTATTATTATCAACAAGATGATGATGATCAGTAAACTCTACGAAACGTAGCAGTAATTTTCTTTGTTTTTCAGCCATACTTCTTCGCCTTTTCTAATTACTTAAAACAATTGCACGGAGTTTTTGTTCGTTAGTTAGTTTATTTGTTATTAAGCACAAATGGGCTATATGTGCTCTGTTCACTGCGGTTATCAAAGCCCGAACTTTAGCGTTATAAACCCTCAAACTTACTGTTCAGCCACCTGGTTTGCTTAATATTATATAGATATTTTCGTCTTATATACAATTATTATACCCTGTTTGCAATAATTCCGGTCTATATTTTCTGTTCAAAATATCCCTTTTTTCATAGTTGTCACACTCGTATCATTTGGATATACACTACAAACGTAAGAGTTTCCGGTTGAAGAGCACCTGACATAACCCATTCCTGGTCAATGACACGACATAATAAAAAATAACATGTGTAGCCCTACTGTCCCCCAGTGGGACAGCGGTATGTTTACGGACTTACAACCCGGAGTTCGATTTCACACAACAGATAACCTAATGTGGCTTTGGTCAAAAAACAAACAATATATATATAATGTACAGTGCCACCTATATTCTTACCTGGCCTATCGAGAAGTACACGAGTTGTTGGCTTCTCTATTGACTTGAGGCAGCACAGCAGTTACTAATGTTTTAAATGAATTTATTGCTTTTACGTTATGCGTGTGTGATTGGAAGGAAAAATCGAAGCATTGGGTAAGTCAAGCTCCACCTCTCTTGTCACGTGAGGTAATAATTATTTTTCTGTTTAGAAATATTATAGACTTCCTAGCTTTAAAAATAATAAACGCAAATATTATTTATAAACGTTGTTCATCTTTCACAACTGTAACAATCCCAGTTGACTTTCCCGACCACACTACGACTTCGTCTCAGCAGCCTTTTTCTTTGCTATGTATTCGCTCTTATTTTCTCAGGATTAAGTAAATCAAATCGACTTGCACATTTAAACTGTTGTGATTTCATAAATGTTTGTCATAACTAAGTATAAACGTGCATATAACAACACACATATACACGGAATTTCGTTAGTAGGAGATTTCAAAACAGTGCCCCCCCCCCCAGTGGCACAGCGGTATGTCTGCGGACTTACAAAGCTAGAATCCGGGTTTCGATACCCGTGCTGGGCAGAGCACAGATAGTCCATTGTGTAGCTTTGTGCTTAATTACAAACAAACAAACAAAACAGTGGAGAACACTTGTTATTGACTATACCGTCTCGCCATCTATAGGTAGATATAAACAGTTCAACATTCTATAAATTATTGAGATGTTTAAACAATAAATAAATAATTTTACGTTTTCCTTTTTTTTAGTGAAAAATTATAACAAATTTATTGCATTACTGTGGTAAACTGGAACAATGTTCCACATTGGGCTATTTTTCCATCGACACCTCGTGTATGTGGCGATTTACGATACACAGACTTATTCTTTTAGAATTTTCATTTTATCTGCATTGCTTACATGTAATCATTTTGTTATATACAGACTGATCTATAATCAAATCGTGTACCTGATATACACTGCATACGTATGACCATGTTATCATGTGTGGATTATTCATTTGGAGTAGCCTCCCAGTGGCACAACGATATGTCTTCGGACTTACAACGCTAGAAACCGGGTTTCGATACCCATGGTGAGCAGAGCACAGATAGGCCATTGTGTAGCTTTGTACTTAACTTCAAATAAACAAACCTTTGGAGTAATCATAGGGCTTTACATGTAAAATCAGAACAGAGGTTCTCCATGACAATATACCCGTATATGTATTAAATGTATGTTCATAAGAACATATATTACTAGTTATTTATCTCGTACTGTCAATAGTTTTCTAGATTCTAGCTATCGTTAACATATTACCAGCCATTAACGTTTTAAGCTCACTATCTATTACCATGCACTAATTGGGTAACTCCAAATCTAGTTAATGATATAAAGTATCTGGGATATGGACTTATTCAAAGTCCACCTGATAACTTAAAGAAAAGGTTTCAAATGCCTTTCAGCTTTAAGGTATTTTCGAATATCTACCATTAATTGCTAGCTGTATAAACTTGTTATTCTAGACATTACATCCACTAGTATCAAACGTCCTAGCTTAGAAACCCGGAGAATTTCAATACATTTTCAAATATATATGAAAAATATACATATATTCTACAGAAATTATGTTTCTTTTCACTAGATAGCTCATAAAGTTAAGGTTGCAACGCCCTTTTAGTTATTAATCATCTGAAGATCCCGCCATCCTAAGTGTTGACATCTGAAGTCTTCTTGGCTGGGAAGCTGATGTCTCCATTGTGGCTGTGTGTTCGCAGGGGTTACTCTTTGAGATAGCTTCTCCTTTTTCTCTGATTTTTCGTAGACAGCTAGGTAAGGTTTGAGATTTATTTCTGCTGCTTCTTCTTCTACATGTGAGCTGTAATATGAGAACGAAAATATTTTAGCCCATTTGATGAAATAATTGATTATAACCAGGATACAATAATCATAATATTCATGGTTATTGCTGGAATGGAGAAATAACAACTTTTTAATGGAGCTATCTCTGGTGGCATACGTCTCTTTCTCGTAGTTGCTAACGAAGTACCATATTTACACCATTGCCCCACTTCTCTCCACAGGTTAGCTGTGACGTGAGATACTCTGTAATGTCTCTGATAAATGTATCATGTCATTTTTAGAAAATCGTAACTTTTAGAGTTCTTGGAAAAAGTACCTCCATCACAGGTCAGGCACCATTTTTGGCTAGTTGTAGCATTATTTCTAATTGATCAAACAGTTACCAGAAGGCACAGTTTTCTGATCTGTGTGGGTTGTATTTTCCTTGCTCAACAGCAAAGAACACATAAACTAGGTCCAAGTCCTTTAGTTGTCTCTATTTGACATCAGTTCATCAGTAGAATCTACCCTATTTACATGATTCGTTGTCACAACTAACATTTTAGGTATTATGGTAGTTTAAAGTCTAAGATCTGGACATTCTAGGAGAGGAAAAATTCACACCTTTGGTGGCGAAGTCAATGCTGTTTTCCCGGTTGTTGTTGTACAGTAAAATTGTACTCTTGCAATGTTGTAATACAATGAGCATGCCTTCTGGTCATATAAAGTTTATTGACCATGCATGATCTACTTGAATGGTATATTCATGGCCATAGAAATAATGGCAAAAACCTTCATGAATACTAAAACTTAATCTTATTGTAATGGCTTTTGAAGGCGTGAGCATACGGCTCGCATACATTATAGCATGCTCTATACCATCTTGTACTTGTAATAATACTACTTTAGTTCCACTTTCACTGAAATCCATAACCAGGATGAATAGAGCATCTATCTCTTTGGATAATGTGGGACTGAAGTATCAACAAAGGCACCTTTTAGTGAATAAGATTATTGTAGGTAGCCTTCATTCTATATCAAATAGGATTCTACTTTCTTCAATGCCAAAAGGAAGTGCTGTTATTGTAAAAACATTGGTCATAAAATTTCTATAATGTGACCCAAAGCCGAGAAAACTTGAGACTTCTTTCTTGTTCATAGGTTTGGACCAAACTGCCACAGATCGAATATTAAACATTCCATCTATACTAATGATACATCCAAAATCATTATTTGCATCCACACGAGAGAAACATTTTCTGATCTCAATTCAAGACGTGTGCTTATTACAAATGTTTTAAATACCACACTTAGATTTTCAACTGTGGTGTGAGCCTTTGGACTATGGACCAAAATATCGTGGATGTAAATTAGACGATATCATTACAGAGTCAAATGACATAATGCAAATTTCACACAGGCTTTTATGAGTGTTGGAATCAGTCTACTGCAATAATCTAATTCAACTAACCAGCAGCCAGGGGTGAGATCTAGTGAACTAAACATGTATCTACCTTTGGAAGAAGGTAAATCACATACAATTTCACTTTGTAGCCTGAGGGGCATGTGACAGTGAATACCTAATATGTTACTTAAAAAATGAGAGTGTCATAAGAATCCAACCAGTTTTTTGAGCTCTCGTTAAATTTTTATAAATTCAACCTAGTATATAAATGATAAAGATCGTCGGCATCAGGTTGAAAAAATGTCTTTTAAGTTATTTTCATTGCATCTTTTACAAAGAATAGTTTACATGGTAAAACTAAGATAATAACAATATCCAAGTAAAACATTTATACATCAGATACCATATTTCTGACTGCATGGGTACGAGGTAAAAGCTTCTCTTTGGTGTCTCAGTGGTAAGGCTGAGGGTTTATAACTCTAAAACCCGGTTTTAGATACCCGTGGTGGGCCTTCGGAGTTACCCCTAAGCCACTGAGGAGCATGTCAAAAAGATAAAGTGAAATTTATATTTTTATATCGTATTTCTGATTGAGCATCCTGATCATTTACTGTAGCATATATTTTAAAGCACTTAATATATATTTATGAGTTTGTCTATGCTAGCATCTTGAAGAAGCTAGGCAGAGCTCAAGAAATATTGTATCTTCCTTCGTCATATTACAGGTACATTGACATATTGGAGATTTTTGAACAAATTTCCAAGGGGAATCACGTGTTATTAGTAAGACTATAATCTGAAATGAACCGCAAGAATACAAGAAAGCTCAGTAAATAAGTCGCGTATATGTTCATGGTCACTCAGATTTAATGAAAGTGTGGTTGGTAATGGTTTATTTAAATATTTTAGGATGTATGTTGCAGTTTTCTTAGTGAATTGTTTCGGGATGTTCGTCGTAAATGTCAGTAAAGAGAGTTTATATAGAGGTTTTAACAAACGTCGTCTATAAAACTTCTTCCTTTTTTTGGTATCTTAAGTGTACTTTCAGAATTATACAAGTGACATTATCGTTACTTTTGGTCATGTGCATTTGCGTCATACATTATACATTATACATTTCGTCGTAAATGTCAGTAAAGAGAGTTTATATAGAGGTTTTAACAAACGTCGTCTATAAAACTTCTTCCTTTTTTTGGTATCTTAAGTGTACTTTCAGAATTATACAAGTGACATTATCGTTACTTTTGGTCATGTGCATTTGCGTCATACATTATCGTATAAAATAAAACTGATAAAACTAGACAGCTGATAATAGATTAACACATAAAATACAACATAAAACATATTACACACTTTTTTATTTATGTTTTAAAACAAAAAAAATAAAACTTAACTGATACAATTTTAATGGCTACTTGAATAGTTTTCGCTTTTATCAGAAACAGCTTGGGTGATTTAATTCTATTTTTAACAGAAACAACTTGGGTGATTTAATTCTATTTTTATCAGAAACAGCTTGGGTGATTTAATTCAATGTTTAACAGAAACAGCTTGGGTGATTTAATTGAATGTTTAACAGAAACAGCTTGGGTGATTTAATTCTATATTTAACAGAAACAGCTTGGGTGGTTTAATTCTATTTTTAACAGAAACAGCTTGGGTGATTTAATTCTATTTTTAACAGAAACAGCTTGGGTGATTTAATTCTATTTTTATCAGAAACAGCTTGGGTGATTTAATTCAATGTTTAACAGAAACAGCTTGGGTGATTTAATTCTATTTTTCATGGTGATACATCATGGATACGAACAAAGTTCACTGCTAGGGGCTAGCGTACTCGGATTGTGAATCCCAGGATTCATGGGTTACGGGCCGTTGCCACAAAAACGCGCTGTACACTTTGAAACCATTAATATGCTATAATAGTGACAGTCAAATCCCACTAATGGGCCAGACAAGAATAGCCCAAGGGTTAGTGTGGACGTTGTTCACTAATTCTCTTCCCTTCACTCTATCAGTCCAAAATTAATGGGATGGCTATACGTGGATAGCCCTTTTTGTAGTTATGCGTGAAAACTCTTTGAGAAGTTGAAGACTGGAGAACAACTGATATTTAAACCTGGTCTCAACTTATTAACAAAAAAAGAGCAGAGAAGCTCTTCTATTAAAATGGTTATGAATAACCCTCATTTTGTAGGAACTAGTTGGCTTTCCATAACATTTACTTAAACAACAATTGCTAAAAGTAAGAAGTACGTGTTGAATTTCTACATCTTATTTGATATTTTGTTAACGTACAGCGGATTCTCAGTTACATATAGACTCGTCCTCAGCAAGAACAAATGAAGAAATAGGTAACAGAAAATCGTTAAAATTAGCAATATTATCCTATAAAGAAACAAGCAACCAGTTTCAACATAACACCGAAGAAAACGTGTGAGTACCACATTTTCTTACTAAAGAAAACAATCCCTGGAAATCCCTAGGTTATATAACTTTAAATCTAACGAAGTATGACAATTATTCAGATTGTTTATATGTATAAACTGAAGATAAATCATAAATCGTGGAGTTCCATATACAGTTCTTCAAGATCAGTGATAAAATTATATGTTCGGAACATCGACTCACCAAATACATATTTTTTTACAATAGGGTATTAAAAATTATCAAAATGAAAATATAACCCTGCAAATATGACTTTTTAGTCATGAAAAATAATCACATAATATCTTAGTATTCAGATCTTTTAAGTATATAACATAGCATTAGCATACGGTCACACTTGCCAATATTAGAAACTTTAGGTCTGATTGGATATTGAGTTTTAAGTGTCTTTTAAGATCTTGAAGATTCCATACTATTAATCAACTTGACTATTTTAATGATACAGTTGTTCGGAAATGTTTCTAATTTTTAATAATTGTCTATGTTATCAATGTTCTTTTTGGTTATTAAGGTCTGACTGTAGTTATTTTACTTCTGTTATCTTATACTTTCTCAATATAAGAAACTTTATTTGAAAGAAAAGGTAATTTCAGCTCTTTTAAAGTTTATAATTTTGCCTTTAAAATTTTACTTTGGCTGACATTACATTTATTAGAATAAAACTGGAAAGAGATAGGGCCTTGTACTTCAGTTATAATACTATCAAAATTCCTGCCATCTAGCGAGTAAATGGATAACAACTGTACAAAGTATTGAAAGTAATAAAATGGGAAGTAAAAGTAACCTAAGTTCACTGTTACATAACAAAATATTGCTATTTTTAATATTTCCAGATCTAAATATCGAGAATCCAAGTAACTTTCATAAGATAAATATTTCCGGTTTAGTCTTATTGTTATAAGAATATATATTAAATTAAGTTGTTTTTGAAAAGATAATATTTCTTTAGTTCAAAGCTGTTGCATATGGAGTCCTTTATTTTTTCATTGATGTGGGCAGGGCCATGCAAATACATTTGTCTTCGCTTATTTAAAATAACATGCAACATATAACTCCAACAAAGTCAAATGTGTATTTTATATCTCTCAGTTCTTTCGGATGTTGTAATTTTACAAACGCCTTCAGCGTTTATGCTTATTTACGTACACCTAGCATTTTGGAAGCATGTTCCCCAAAATATAATCACTTCATTATGATTATACAATCATTATTTAAATTCAGAAGACTGTATGTTTTAGAATCATTTGCAAAGCTGCGCAAGATATACCAGAGGGAAGTCAGCTAGTCAATAGCATCCATTGCCATCTGTTGGGCTACTCTTGTCTGACCAAACAGTGGGATTTGGCCTTGGCTCTTATAGCCCACCACAAGCTCACATGCATGTCAAAAGGTATGAATCCTGTTTTCAATATTGATGGAGACTATATTAGTTTCTAAAACGAATTCTTAATTTCAGCTTTTGTCATAATTTATTTTATATATATATATTTATTCCTCTTGTTGTAAGCATTTTCAAATGTCATAGTCAAATTTGACTTTTCGATTCATATTGCACATTTGTTTGTTTGTTTGTTTTTGAATTTCGCGCATAGCTACACGAGGGCTATCTGTGCTAGCCGTCCCTAACTTAGCAGTGTAAGTCTAGAGGGAAGGCAGCTTGTCATCACCACCCACCGCCAGCTCTTGGGCTACTCTTTTACCAACGAATAGTGGGATTGACCGTCACATTATAACGCCCCCATGGCTGAAAGGGCGAGCATGTTTGGTGGGACGGGGATTCGAACCCGCAACCCTCATATTGTGAGTCGAGCGCCCTAGCCACCTGGCCACGCCGTGCCCATATTGCACATATTTATTACGTTATATTTTATCCCATTCAAACGATTATCTCAATTAAAGAATGAGTAACTTTAGTGGATACTTGTCATGATTTAGATGATGTTTAATTTCTTAAAACTTTCTTCAAATAAATGTTTTTATATCTAATGTGATATGTCCTTAAATTGAACTAATGGAAAGTTGAAGTGGTAAATTCACAAACTATAAAATCTATCAATTACTGCAGAACTAACATTTATATATATATTTTTTTATCTAGTTCATTTCATTCTAGTGCAAAGCTTCACAATAGTCTGTCTGCTACATGTCCGCCGTTAGAACCTAACGTCGTATGTTGACAGTATGTTGACCACTAAGCCAGTGGAGGATATTATGACATCAACCAGACTAATCACTGAGCCACTTGCGGTTACACATTATAAATTTATACG
This sequence comes from Limulus polyphemus, assembly GCF_000517525.1. Taxonomy (NCBI): domain Eukaryota; kingdom Metazoa; phylum Arthropoda; class Merostomata; order Xiphosura; family Limulidae; genus Limulus; species Limulus polyphemus. The sequence continues at coordinate 22,594 of NW_013665993.1, read as the reverse complement.
TATTTGTTGTATGTTTTTTGTTTTTTTTCAAAATTATATCTGTAGTTTCTAATGCTAAAAATATTATGATTACCCATTTTAATATATGTATTATTACTTTTTGTGTTGCATGAATGCTTAGAAAACTTAATCGTGGGTAAAAATAACAATTATTGTTGAGCTTTAGAAATTTACAAGTTACTTTTTAAGAAAATTTACCTATTTCAAATTTAAAAAAGTACAGTTTCCGGGATGGGTGCTAGACATTTACATGTATCAAACATTCAACATATATGCCAAAACTACCGTCAAACTATAAAATATGAAATGGTCATTCTTTATGTATAATACGTAAAATTGGTGTAGTAATAATACGCAATTTTTAGATAAGCGTGTCAAATTTAAAGATTTAATTTTTTCACTTAAATTTATATGAAATAGTCAGTTGTGTGTATAGTCACGAAAAACGTTTGCTATATCAAAATATTTCGAATAATCGAGTTAACAGTGGTTTAGTGTGAAATTTCGACAAAAGATGCCACTACTCATTGTTCATCAATGTTGAAATAAGTAGAAATTATTACCAAATTTCAAAACAGTAATGTGTAATACTCTTTGCATACTTATTTACGATTGGAAAAGGAAAAGTCATCAACTCGCTGAGGAAAGCGAAATGATCATGTTACAGTAGCTAAAATATTTAGATAAACACGCCTTCATATGTTATTCCTTTCAAAATACTCCAAAATATTAGTTGATGACGCATTAAATACATATATACATAGATTACATAATTAATCCAATTTTTTATAGTTCAATGAATGAACACTGATTGTATATCTACTCTCGTTTATGAGGAAATTGACTTTACTGATTAATAAATACCTAACGTATTTAAAGTACCGTTAACATGTAAATAACTCATTAATTCAGGATATAATTGGCAATTTGGAATGGCATGGATAGTTTATGAGTATACAACTTTTTCTTTTCAATAGTGTATATGATTTTTCATGAATAAATTTGTTTTTTGGTAATAAAGCTAGATATTGAACTAATCAATTATATTTAGCTTTACTTAATTAGAAATACTATGGTCTAATTTCAATAAAACGACCCAAAACACGGGCGCTTTTGAATCCTGAAGAAGATACGAAAATTATTTTTTGTTGTTGTTGTTCTTTGAAATTCGTTGCACTTTTTATGTTTGATCCTGTGTACTAACTTAATTAAAAATACTATGGTCTAATTTGTATACTGAAGAAGTAATTGAAGTAAGAGTCCATTCTGATATTATCTATTTCTTGTAGAAACAAGTAGAGAAAACCTTTTCAAAAAAGGAAGTAAATGTTAGAATGGGTAATATCGATCCTTCAAAAACAATGCATACAAGTTGGTAGGGATGGTATTTGCATCATTCCTACATAACCAAGTTCTAAATACAATGAGGTTCCAACTGTAATATTTATTATTTATCTAAGTTTGGCTGGTAATTCCTGTTTCACTTTGTACTTAAGCTTTTTAAAGGAACACCAAATTTCTGTAGGAAAACTAACTTCATTAGTGTCCTGAAGACAATGCTTTATCAACTGAGCTACCAGGACTCAAGTCCCAAACAGATAACTTCCTGAGCTACAGGATTCAAGTCCTAAACAGATAATACCCCCCCCCCCCAAAAAAAACCTCATTATATAATATTTTTAAAAAACTTATGACAAACAACATGGCATCCAAGCTGCCGACACCGAAGAAAGCATATCCATATTCCAATTATCCTAAAATTGACATTCTCTGTAAAAAATAATAAGTAAACATTAAGATGTAGTAGTTTACTGTAAATTTTACAGTAGACCGTAAAATATAAAAATTGTTGTTGAAGTGTTATAACCGTATACTTTACTGTAAATGACACTATGTAAATTAAATTTATTGTAAAACCATAGAGTAATGTCTAACCGTAATTTTCACAGATAGTAATTTCTCTATCTGTATATGCATTTATATGTTATTTATCCGTATTTGTCCACATGCAAATATTTATGCCAGCTAAGAATTGCAAACAGACTCCTTTTAATTTGCACAATATTAAAACATGTTTGTTTATACGTTATGTTTCTCTGCTCTTTGTATTACAATTTACATGGGTAGTGTAGGTTCTTCAGTTTATTTAATGAGAGTTGATTTGTCAGTACTAGTGTAGGTATAAAACATCTGTGAAATATTGCTTACTTCTTTGTCTTTCTTGTTCAGGTTTTATTTTAACATCTACATGTAGAGTTTAGGAAATTTCGAACCAATGCAATGTAATAACCTAATCACACCAAAGTTTGAGAAAATGCTTTTAATACACATAATTAGCATACACAAAGTTTATTCTAAGCTTACTGAACATACTAGCGTATTTCATATAATAAAATTGACAGTGATGAGACTTCGTGGTCACAGATTCCTTTCACTCACACGATCTCTGATGTCATTCAGTAAAGTCAACAAAGTAAGAGATATAATGTATTTTCTTCCTTTTCTTTCAGCCTTTGTTCCACCTTCTGGGTTTATTTTTACAAAACACCTACAAGACAGAATTTTACATTATGATCTGGGCACACTAACAATTAAATCTGCGGGTCGCGGGTTCGAATCTCTGTCACTTCGAGCATGCTCGACCTTTCAGTACCACTATTCGTTGATAAAAGGGTAGCCCAAGAGTTGGCGGTATGTGGCGCTGAATAGCTGCCTTCCCTATAACCATTAAATTAGGGACTGCCAGCGCATATAGTCTTCGTGTAGCTCTAAACAAACCGAATGTATGTATGTATGAGCTGAATATTGTGATGAAAGAACAAATGCGAACCCATAACTAATAGAAATTGTCCAGATGACATTCTGGATATGTTTCAAACAAGAATACAGGTGTCTCTACGAAATGCAAATGCAGAAATAATTTTGGTAATGTTCAAATGAAGCACATGCAGAAGTCATGAAAAATTAGTAATTTTGACTAACTGGTCAATTTTACACTAGTACAATACATTATCAAAGAAAATACAATGTCCGTCGGTGACTCAGCGATAAATCTGGTGGGTTGTATTTATAACGCTAAAAGTGGGGTATCGATATCCGCGGTGGGCAGAGCACAACCTGCCAATTATGTAACTTTGTGTTTAACAATTAACAAACACAAAACACAAAACAAAATAGAACGAATCGTACAATATAATAGTGTTTTTTACTTGCTTTAAACAGACTAATCCACCTTGTTTTTATGCTACCATATATTTATCAAAATATCCGGTTGCCATTTGACCTACTCATCTAATAAGCCCATACAGCCTTAATAATGTGCATATAGGTAAATATTTCACGCCAAGCCATGGTTACAAGTGTTTTATGATCATTTTATTCCAGGTATCATTTCACCACATTTTATGCATCCTTGAGATCACTGTCTTGTTGGAAGACAAATTCCTATCCAACAGGTTTACTTCCTTAGAGAATGACATGATGGCTAACATAATTTTGGTTAGAAAAATCAAAAAGTTTCTATTAATGGAATCCAGTCAAACAGGACAGAGATGTACCTCATAGGCCAGTGCTTGAGGCTTAGGGTATTTTCTTAGTTATATCAATGACATCGGTAAGGCTATAAATAGTCTATTCATAAAGTTTGCTGATGAAATTAAACTCTTGAAGATATATAGCTGTTGAGGATGTCGAGGTACAGTAGAATTACTTTGATGAGTTGAGAAGTTGGACAAATAGCTGGTAAAGTACCTTTGATTATAGTAAGAGAAGGTAATAAATAAATATAAATAGGAACCCAATCATTGGCATTAGTGAAGAAAATTATCTAGCAATGATGATAGATCTACCGTCGAGGTAGCGCTTTCTTGCAACTAGAAAAGCTAGTAACATTTTATAGGCATATTGATAAGTCAGAAAAGGTAAATATCTCTATAAATCACTAGTTTTACTATTCTTGTCGTCTAACAAGGGAAATACTTCAGAAAATTCTGAGAATGAAAATATTTCGTAATTTAGTTTTTCTTGGAAATGTTACCTTGGGATATATTGTTGGATAACGACCTCTAATATTGTTTTGGTTTATTATGAAGAAATTACGTCAAGAAGATTGACAGAAGTTTATTTGGAAAATAAAGGCTAGTCTGTCAGTTTAATTTCTCTAACAGGGTGAGTAGCTTAAGGAATGAGTTGTTATTTGAAACAGTGGAAAAAAAAGTTTCAGAGGAAAATCAATCATTTCTTGAAAGTTTCTAATTTCTTTTTCTTGGGATGTGGGTGATTAGGAACACCCTAGACGATATGGCGCCTTGTTTTCTGTATGTTAAATAACATTAAAGAATTTTGTAAAAAACTGTGCAAAAAAAAAGAGGCTAAAATCGCCATGAATAGTATTAGCTCTATCATATTCCAAGATTTTTACTTGACCTTAATTCTAGGAGCTTATGAACGAAAGCAAAGAATAATGTGTTATAACATGTCAAACACAACAGGATTACATGTGCCGTATTTGTAGCTGATTCCGACGAGGCCTTTCACTCAATTCTAGAGTTAACCAGGTTGGCTTAATGTAAAAGTGAAAAATGTATGATTAACTCCAAATAAAATTAAGAAGACACTTAATAGATGAATATTCGTTCTTTTACAATATACGCCACGAATATATTTAAAATGAAGTATTGGAAATGTCACCCCAGAGTTTCATTGGTCAGTTTCTGATTCTATTCTTCGCGGTGGACAGAGTGCAAATTTACCAACAAGTATTGAAAACAATAATACAAACGGTATGGAAAAGGGTATAAAAGACGAGTGTTAAGAGAATTCCATCCCTTTAGCGTGTAAAAATGAACTGGACCAAGGTATAGCCATAGTTTCCAGAACTGATATACCGCATGACAAGCTTATAGAAATGTTTTTGCTGGTCAATAATACATAATAAAAAAATGTAGGAAGTTTATTTCAAGTTGAGGTGTCTTCAAGATTCTGAAGAGGGTACGTAAAACTGGCACTTTTAATATTTCAGGTAGAAAACTATAACACTCCAAAAGTAATGTTAAGTATCAAGTGTTTTGCACCAGATGGGTGACTAAGTACAAAACCTTGTCGAAACGTTGTACATTTGCTGTTATGTTAAACTTATATTAAAGTGTTCCTTCATTACCCATTCAAGCCGTCTCCAGCCAAAATATGTTATGTTTTATTCACACATAAAATTACTGCTTCTCACATTTCTACCTTGAAAAATATACCAGATTCGAGATTCAATCTGTAAACGTGTTGATAAGTGAAACCCCTATATTATTCCTCCCCCAAAATAAAATATATATAAAACTTACATTGTAAGTAGGCCATTGCTTGTGTACTCTCGTTAAAAAAGAAAGGCAGCAAAGAAAAGTCAACAAATAAGATAAAATTTGTCTTCCCTCCTAAAATGTCAAAGAAGATGCCCATCATATTTAACACTCACCTTTCTGTAGGTCATGGAAGTTTTCTCATTTCTTCTTACGAACCTGATATATCAAAAACAAAAATAGTTTATTTTTAATCCAGATCTCCTGGGATAGTAAACAAGGAGTTACACAGCACACGAAGGCGATGGATAAGTGAGAGACCAGATGATGAAGTCTGAAAATATAATAAATATATAAAACACACATGTATTGGCAATCCTCAACTGAACACAGATATACGAAATTGATTCAACAAAACTAACATTTCCTGTCAGATCGATTTTTAGATACCAGCTATTTTAATTACCTCATTTTCCTTTTGAGGTTAAATACCAATGTAACTAAACTTTCCTCGTAATATCCGTTTCTCATCCTTTTATAGATATAGATCACGAAATACTTAATAACTGAAGAAGAACGGGAATCGGTAACTACGTGTGAGCACATTTTCGGAACATGTTAAAGTTGAACTACAGTATTATCTCTTGAGATTAGGATCAAAAGGCCAACAAATGTTTTTTTTTCTATAAAGTAATACTTTGAATGATAAGAAGTTTATATTTCATTATGGCCTCTTTATTTGCCTAAAATGTAAAGAAATGTATTATACCAGTCATAACCTGTAATTTAGAAATCGAATACTAAACGTTATTTTCCTTTTAATCTGCTCGACTCCAAACAAATTTACTTTAAGCGTTATTGTTTTTTTGTTTGTTTTTTGAGTTTACGAAATATAGAAGATACACATAATATTGTTGTTTTCAAAGAAAGTACAATTAATTTTGAAGATGCTCAAAAACAGTGATAGAAAATTTAAAATTTCATTTTTCAGTTACCAC
>NW_013665993.1:14575-16010 GCF_000517525.1 Limulus polyphemus | reverse complement strand
CACAGTAGTTTCTGATATTCCTTTTTAAAAGTTACGTTCAATTTTTGTTTGTTTTTTATAATTGGACACTAAAATGATTGATAATACACGCTAATTATATATAACAAAAAACATTTAGAATGTTTATGTTTTATAATTACTTGTTCTAAAGGAACTTAGTTTCATCACAATACAATAAGAATTGTGAGTTTTATTTAGGAAGCTGTAGAAGTAGTAGTGTGTTTCAAAAACTGTCGCAAAGAGCGTTCAATATGCTTTCCATCATTTTCAATAAGCAACGGGACCGAACATGACCCAGTAGTTAGCATACAGAACCAGGTATCTCAGAGTCTTGAATTCGGGACGTGGTGCTAATACAAAACACACTCCGCATTTTCAGTTGTGGTTGTGTTATAAGAGTAACAGTCAAACATTCGAAAGCTCTCGAATTTTGAGTGTTTTTTTGAAATTCATTGCACCTTTTGTGTGTGTGGTCCTGGGTGATAAGTCTTTTATCAGAATAGTCAATACTACTATTCGGTCAAGAGAAGCCGCTTTATCCTGCAGATGATGCCTACTGTTTGCCTTCTCTCTGGTGCATTAGGTATATATAATGAACATAGTTTTGAAGCAAACTGTACTATTTCCAAACTTTTGAATTTTTCCGTTTCCATGGAGAACACTGAGTGCTTCTTTCTTCGAAATGTAGATCCTTTGCTATACATCGTTACAACTCACTGTCAGAATATTTATCTTCAGAAAGGCTTTTTTTTGTTCTTCTAGTCATAGTAAGTTTATAACTGGTCGGTAATTTGCTGTAAATCAAATACATGAACGCTAAGCATGTCGATCGTGGCGCCACTGTTCTCATCTGCGGCAAGACGTCATTCTATAACCAAATCTTTCAAATAAAGTGTGATTAACCAACTATGTAATACATAAAAGTAACAAGCATTTGTTGATAATTAAAAGGTTTCACGAATGTTTTTTTTTCACTAAGTGTTGGAGCTAAAAGTCGAATTAATAATACAGTAAGGCAAGAAATTCACACTTGAGCTCTGTGGCTGAGATTAACAATTTGTGTTGTTAACGGATTTATAGATGGGGTGTGAATGAATAAAGAGCTCTGTATTAGTGATATTGGAAAATGCATCTCAGAAACATTATACTATTCACGATTAATTGACGTTCAATAAGGCATTTGTTTAAACATCTATAGTTAAAACTTTTATTAACTTGAGTGCACTTACGTTTACAGCCTCTGGAATCTTTAAATGCGTCGGATATGCTAAGAAAAGTCTGTCTTTTTCATTTTTAACTGTAAAAGACTTGAAAATATGCCAGTTTGGGCGGAACTGGATTGAAAATAAATGAACCAATCGCAATAGAGAACACACTGTTTAAGAATTAAAAGTGCTGAATTGAAATTTGTGTCTAGACAGCAATGAACATTTGA
>NW_013665993.1:12626-13760 GCF_000517525.1 Limulus polyphemus | reverse complement strand
GTATAATTCGACTATCACCATCTTCTTCACATGCATATGATGCTATCTCTAGTATAATTCGACTATCACCATCTTCTTCACATGCATATGACGCTATCTCTAGTATAATTCGACTATCACCATCTTCTTCACATGCATATGATGCTATCTCTAGTATAATTCGACTATCACCATCTTCTTCACATGCACATGATGCTATCGATGCTCTCTAACACATGTCAGTAAGTGCATTGGTATATCAAACATAAATATAGCAAAATGAAATATAACTATAGTTGCATTTTACAAAAACAAAATGTATGTTGGAATGAACTTCAAGGACTACATTCGTCAATTCGTCGAATCGATAAGTGTTTAATTTTAGTGAACGTAAGCAACTACACACCTTCAGAACCTGTTAAAAGAGTTATAATTAAGTTTGGATTTATTCTTTTAGTTTCTTAAGATGGCAATGTTGTTTGGTGAAACAACTTATTTTTAACTGCTGTTACATTTGAATCTCTGGTTCTCGAGATAATTTGAATAGCATTGAAAGGTGGACTACAACATTAAGATACCTATTCCTGTAGCATGTGATGATCTTCTGACAAAGAGGCACTCAATATGAAAGTCTCGTCTTATTGTAAACTATAATTTATATTTTAGCAAAGAAATAGATACTCTAAGCAAACAAAAGAATTACATAACGAATTATTTAAAGTTTCGAGGCTGCATTCTAAAGATCTGTAAATTTAATTTTTAATCTCAAGAAACTTGACTCTTAGGATTCCTAAAAAAATATCGCTACCTTATTCTAAACCCACCAAAAGATTAGTGTGAATGGCTTTAATTATTAAATTGTTCTGCGAGTAAATAAGAAACGAAGCTGAAATAAGAGTATATTTTTAGAGCACAATTTATTCCTTGGATAGAGTTAATAAATCTCATTTACTGACAGCATATCGCTAGTTACAACCTTGTTAAACCCTAGTTTAAAATGGTCAAAATGAAGGTGTTTATACAATAAAAAAGTCAGATTGGTCCTCCTATCATAAATACAGTGGGCCCGGCATGGCCAGGTTGTTAGGACGCTCGACTCGCAATCTGCCGGTCGCGGGATCGAATCCCCGTCCCACCAAACATGCTCGCCTTTTC
>NW_013665993.1:0-12340 GCF_000517525.1 Limulus polyphemus | reverse complement strand
GGCGATGACTAGCTGCCTTCCCTCTAGTCTTACATTGCTAAATGAGGGACGGCCAGCGCAGATAGCCCCCGCGCAGCTTTGCGCGAAATTCAAAACAAACAAACAAATACAGTGTCTGTGAGGCATACTTCTGACGTCGAGGGTGTGCTTAAAGCGTTGACGAACACGTTGTCCAGGGGAGTCTCACATTTCTTCTTTTATTTAACTTTTTTCAGTACGACGTTTGTATTCTTAAAATAGAAAAGATATAAGCGTATACACTACCTTGGTTATATAAGGAATGTTGTCTGTATTTTATTTCCCCACGAAAACTTTCTGAAACTTACATAAGAGTAATATTCGCCCCAACAGACATTGTTGTTGAGTACATGTGTCTCATCAGCTATTTATGAAAACGTATTATTTACAAGTCGTTGTCCAGGTTTTCAAGTGGATTTTCCAGTTTCCAATCTTTACGTCTACGACTTAATTTTTAATGCACTCGATTCACTCAAATAGTCTGCCACTTTTGTCTGCCTTTGTCTCGTTTCTGACATCTGAACAGCTATTACATTCAATGCTTTCGCCACCAGCATGTAATAAATATATTCTCACAATTCCACAACAATAGACAAAATTAAAACTGTCAACAAATGATGTAAAATAGAAAGGATGTACTATTTTCCAAGTGAGGGTAGGCCATTACCTTGTGATACTATTTAGCGCTGCATCAAGTTAAAATAAAATATGTCTTGTAATATGTCTATGCATAGTCTCAATAAATTACATCACCACAAAAAGCACTCTATAATCCTGTAATCCCTAGCTTGACATGCTTTTACAAACATATATAATTATATTTGTCAAGAGCTAACAGTATACACATGTCGAGAATGATATCTGTATTAAAGAATATGAAGTGTCTGCTGTTAACTGTGAGACACAAATGTGTAAACAGTGAGACACAGGAACAACACGAGTTTTAAAGTCATTTTTACTGAAGAACTCCCACTACTCACAGCACTTTAACGTGATATGGTGAATTCTACCGAGAGTGTCATTATCACCTTGTAAAAATGGGAGGAAACAGTAAACATTCATTATTTGTTTATCTTGATTTATTTCTTCCATTATTTTCATAAAACTGTCATGAAAGATAAGGTGTAAATCGTATTTTCTGTGCAGATGGTAATGTTAGAAACCGTTGTTTACTGAAATCCTAGAGATGCTATGCAAATATTGTTACATCCAGACATAGGATATAACTTCGGAATACTAATTATTTAACACAAGTGTACCAACCTGGTGTTTAATTACTTTATGCTTAAGCTAGAATGAAGCGTTCATTTACAGATTATATTGTTTAAAAATAAAACTTCTGACATTCACTTTTCATCTAGATTATTCATGAAGAATACATGCATTTTTGAAAGTATTCATTTTTTACTTGGTCATCAAATTATTGTTGAAAAATGGCTATTGTGTATGTATAATTAGAAAACGAAGACAGTTACTTGTTTTACTTGAAACTTAACAGACATTTCTAAATATTTGTAAGTAGATAAAATCTTAAAACTACAAAACAAACTTCAAACTTCCATCATACAGTCTTGGTCAAAATGTTTGAATATTTTATAGCAAATAAGTTCATTATTATTATGATGGAATACAAATACACTGTCAAACTGAGAAATGTATGTTATATTAAATATCTACACGTGTAATTTGTATAATGAGACACGTTCTATGGAATTTATTAGAACAGCAAACAATTTTTTTCAGACACGTGTAGAGAGATGTGTAATTCAACATTTCCCAAAACCTTACCAAAATATATATAATGACAAAATATAACATCAGATTATTATAAATAGCGTCTGTAACCTTATATCAGTTCATATTAAACATTCGGTACGTGATCAGTCTTCTTTGTACTGTAATAACCTTCTCAAGCGTGTAAAGTTAACATAGAATTCTTCTAGGTAAGGCACGTTCGCTTTCATATAATAAAACACATTTTTCATAATTTAGTGAGGCGAGGCAAGAATAAGTTATATAACTAAATTAAGTTGATTATCAGGTTTTGATGCCACAGCGTGTTTCTTCTTATTATTATTATCATTATTATTCTTAAAGCCTCTACACAAAGATTAGGAGTATTAATGTAGGCTTAAATTAACTCGACTGGGCTCTTAATGGATTTGGTTTGCTGACGTTAAACACCTTCATCTGTTAAACTCCCCCTGTAGGGAAAGTGTTAAATTAAATGTAAACTTAATTTCTTACAACAGTTAGACCCAGAAGATTTTGCTTTCTAGGCTTCACATATTTTCACAGCACATTCAAGAACATGCTGAATTATTCCCAGTTATGAACTACTTATCCCTTGAAGATTTAACTTACGTGACATTGTGTCTATACCTATGTCACGAAGTCCAAAGTTGCGAAATATTTATATTATCGAAGCTAAAGAGAACCTAGTTTTTCCTATAGTTTTTCCTCTTACAGTTCCCTAGGAAACACTGGCATGTCATAAACTTTTAGATATGCAAGTTATATGTAAATGTTTCTGGTAATTACGTTAACAGTGTTTTAATACAAATACTGAATTTTGTTAAAATAATTTTCGGACACAATGTGTATAGTTGTGTCTTAGTTTCAGTACACTGAGTCTCGACATGTTTGATATCCAACCCTTCATCGTTCTCAGGTTAAAATATATGTAAATATAACTTAAATAATATTTCTGTTTTACTTTCCTTTCGTTATTGCTTTTGAGATTTACGAATATTACCTATTATCAAGTTGATAAAATATCTGAAGAAAAAAAAACACGGTTGTATTGTGAAAATTTTCAGACAGAATCAACTTAACATACTTACAACAATTTACTGCAATGTTTCATCGTTCCCATATAATAGAAATGTAAAATAGCATATATCCGCACATGTTCTTTCCGTGTAAACCACGAATACATTTCAAAATTAGAACGTGTTAAGGGATATAGAAAAAACAAAACAATTATTTTCGTTTCTGATGATACAAACTTTTATCAAGATGTGTAAATGTGTATATTTTTATTAGCAATGAATTTTTTAACAATTATTTGTTGTTTTGCTTTTATATGGAATCAAGATTATATTTACGTAACACTTTGTAAATGGTTATTTTTCATTACTGAAGCAAATATTAAACACGATAAAGGTCAGGGACAGATATAGCATTAATGAATAAAGCCAGATAAACTATCAAGGCACTATTTTTACTATAATAACATGAATGCTATTTACTGCGAACCCTAAACTACAGTCACTTGACAACATAATTTAATACACTCCCCCTGAGACACAACTCTGCCATGACCTAGCCAACCACTGGTCATAAACCCCTAAGAACACGTACGATCTATCATCAACAATTTTTGCGAGAGAGTCCCAGTAAATCCACTTCGAGGGAGTCCCTCATACAGATTCCGTAATAAGATTGGGCTGTAAAACCGCAGATCAGGATTGCTGATCTCGTCCACACGTTGTATAAACTCGTTGCATAATAAGGCAGAGGGCTGCACCACAAACTATTAACCCACTAGTGTTCTTTCAGACTTAGGCGTCTATTTACTTGTGTTAAATCCCTCTATATCAACTTTTTCAGGGTTACACATACATATGTGCTTGCACAAAAACATATATTAAAACTGGGCGTTAAATAGTTATTAAATCAGATTATGCCCATGGTTGAGCTGAACATAAAGATTAAAAATTATAAGACCAGAATTTCACTTTACCCTCATTAAGGATGAAGATTAAAACTTAAAACATCAGAATTGACCCTTCGCATGGGTTAACATTAAAAGTTAATTATGAGAGTTACTCAGAGTAAGGCTGAGCATATCATCCACAACGTACCATGTTAAACTTGTAAGTAGCGTAATACTCTATAATAGTCAGGAATTATCCATTATCTAACAGTTTGGTTAATTAATTCTAGAAAATTAACAACTTGCTTCTAAACTCTTACATTTGTATCAGCTAAGGTAAGTTAAGTCAGCTTAAGTACGCGTTAATTCATCTTCGTGAATGATAGGCAAAGTATATCTTATTCTTTTTAAAGGTTTTGTATGGGACGCAAATTTCTTATTAAAAATATGTCCAAAATTGCGTCCTCGGAGAATGATTTATAGTTATGTTTTAAAAGTATAACGGTAAAATGGATTGAAATATATGTTGTTAGTTATTAGTACAAACTGATTTAAAATGTTTCAAAATACATCTCATATTCCTTCAGAAAAATTTATTTTGGAAAATTTAAAACTTTAAATTACACTTAAATTTGTTCAGATAAACTATTTTTATGACGTCTCCCCCTCGTGTGATTTTATAATCGTTTACGTAAGTTCGTATCTGCCTTTTTATGCTTATATTACAGGCAATTTTTACACGTAAATTTATTTGTAATGTTTGTTTTTCCAGCCTAAACCCACACAATTTGCTACCTGCATTCAACGCAGAGTATCGAACTCCATATTTTAGCGTTATGAATTCGTAAACTTAACGCTGAACCAATTGGGTACTTATTGTATTGAACATATCCACTATCATATAATTTAACATCCTATTATCATATAATTTGTCAAATAAAGCGAATGTGTCAATAACTGCCTGAGTTTTTTCTTTCGGTGCATCTATGTTGTGTCATTATTCTCCCTCGTAACATTGGGTATTTTGATAGACCGTAGGGACTAACGTTGAAATATTTTTGTGTGTTTTTTTTTTTGAAGAAGAAGAGGTGTATCATATTATTAAGTTTCTAAAGCTTCGATTTTGTTTCTACTTCAGTATCGAAGTATAGTTACGAGATGAATTTTTGACGTACAGTTTGAACACTTAAAATCACTGTATGTTACGTTATAATTCAATATACATACAAGCAAATATTACATTTTGAGGTCAGATACTTGCATTAAGATTGTGTCATGTAATGAAGTGAAATGTTGTACATTAAAATGCTGTTTTGATTACTGTTCTAGGCTTTTTCATATCTGGATACCAGATGTTGAATTGTATATCTGTACAGTATTTTGTTCTGTATCACTAAATGTTCTATATTCCAATCTTTAATGAAGAGTACGAGTTTAAATTCATAGTAGGATAGCTGTAATTCTGACACAGCTAGTCCAGGTGTTTCACCTAAATTTTGTGTGTTTCCCTTATTTAAAAATCATTCTGAAAATGAAAGGCAGTCTTTAAATATTTCTTTGATCTGTGATGAATTGTGGTTTTATTTTATATAATGTAATTATTGATTTCAATAAAGTTTTTTTTTTTTACTTTGAGAAAATCAAATTTTAGTTTTGTAATAAATTACATACTATATGACCTTCGTTTAGAAAAATGACACACCATTTTTGATTTAGATCTAAAGTTTTCATTTTTTGTCAGTAGGTCTTCTCAGTAAATTATTTCAGAAATCTGATATTTAATATATAATAAATTATACTTTGAACGTGACAGGTTAGTAAATAAAATAAACAATTAACCGCAGATTTTAGCTTGATCTGGCTTGGAAAAATGTTTCAGAACTTGGGCTTTTCTTATTAATAATTCGTTAGGAAGTTATCATAACCGACAAGTTAGGAAGCGTCTTTCCAATTGCTTAGAAACCAATTACCCTAAGAATATTATAAATATCGGGAGAGTATAATATAAATGTATCAACTTGTAATAAATGCATCATTTATTCACGCTAGATTCCTTTATAAAGAACGTGATACTTAAGATGCAGATTTGACGCTCTTGCACAGAAAACAGTAGAGATGTAGACTGTATACCGTTAAATCTTGATAAAAAATACACAACACAAGAAGAGAGCTGCCACTGTTCTCTTATTCAATCGATATTAATTAAATTAAACATAATTTTGATTTAAATAAACTAGTTTTTGGGTCCCTATCAATTTGTTTCATTTCTAGCAAGAGAAATCTGAAGAAAAAAACAAAACTAGATACCAAAACAAAATTCCACTTCGAACCTCAGCTCATAAACGTATATTTTTAAAGTACTTATAGGCCAAAGTAGAAAACACGCTTTATAGCTCTACCGAATACCATTTATTAAATATTTGGCTTTCAAATTTTCCTTCAAAAATCAACCAAATTTTATAGGCCATTTCAAAGTCAAGCTATGGGTCATCTTTGTAATCCAATTTATTTTTGATTAATTAGTTAGATTGTTAAATAATAAAAAAAACATCCGAATAGTACAAACTAATTTTACCCTCACAAGGCCTCTCTAACGTAGGCGTTGTATGACACGTGTTTCATAAGACTGTGTCATCATTCTTTCATACTAATACGGAAATAAGACAGACATCTCATATAAACGCAATGCTTAGGTTTACAACGATTGTAAATTAAAAAGAACCAGGTAGAACACGAACCTTCAAACTGGTAATAATTCATCACAACATTTTATTCACGGGAAAACATTAGGTGCTTCTGTTCAATAATGTTAAAGATATCATTTAAAGGTATACCGGTGAAGTAGGCTGTAAAGGTTCGACCGATAATTTTATTCATTATAATTCTAATACACCTGGTATTTGCGTAGTAAAAACATTTTAAACAAAAAAATTGAGTTACTAATGTTAGCACACCAGCTATGGCTTAGCCTAATACTGACATTTCCCTTAAATTTATTAAACAAGGTTAAGCCAGAAGTAAGTTGTCTGTTTTTTTCAATTTAGGAAAATTGAATGTAGAAAACGATTTTGTTGCTATCCATGAAGTGTTTTAATTTTTTTCAGTGTGGTTGGTCTATCTTCAATGAGCAGCAAATAAACAATGCTTATACATCTGGTAAACATCTATAAGAAGTTGGTACATAAATAGCTCCAAAAAAAAAGTTTTTACTTCTTTGTTGTTAAGCACAAAACTACACGATATGTACTGGTATGCAAACCCGATTTTTAGCGTTATCAGACTTCAGACTTATCGCTAAGTCATCGTGAGGCTAACAAAAAATAAGATTTAAAAGTGATTTATCTGTTACACGATATAAGCTACTATAAAGGATAAATTATGGAATATATTCATCCTGTACATCTTTCACTTTTAAATTTAGCTTTACTTAGCTTTTCTATATTTTCACCGTACTCGGATAAAGTTTTCGTGATGCTAATATTGTAATTTGTCAACCATGCAAGTCACTCATGAAATTTCCAAATATACGCACTCTCATTAATATTATACCAGTATAGAATTATCGACATTCGAAATAGTCTTATATTCTTAAATAAGACTTGGTCAGTTTAATAGCTTCATATTTTTTCTTCGGGATAGAAATTTGTGGCAAGTAAACAACAGCTATGAAAAATATTTAGAAAAGAAACACAATTATTTATTTGAAACAAAAGAATGTATCAAACATTACTATAACTTATCCCTAAACGTTTCGTATTATATTTGACATAGGAACACAATTTTTTTTTTGCAAATGCTATAAATAATTTCCAAACTATCTTTTTTGATTCTGAGATTTCTAAAAAAATCTATATGATCATGATGCAAATGAGTCTGTTGATTAAACAATATTTCAAAGCATCTGCATATGGACATCTTCAATTTCATATGTTTTACAATTTGCACAGGAAAAACATATTACAAGATTCAGAATCTTCAGATGTCATATTTAATATGAACACATGCATCTCAATAAATAATAAATCAACAACGTTTTTATGCACAGATCGAAATTAGTAGCTATTTCCATATAAAACATGTGTATAAATTATAAGTAAAAAGAGTTATATAAATCATATGTATAAATTATAAATACAGGGAGTTCTATAAAGCATATGTATAGATTATAAATACAAGGAGTTATATAAAATATTTGTATAAATTATTAATACAAGGAGCTATATAAAACGTGGGTATAAATTATAAATACAAGGAGCTATATAAAACTTATGTATAAATTATAAATACAAGGAGTTATATAAAATATTTGTATAAATTATTAATACAAGGAGCTATATAAAACACATGTTTAAATTATAAATACAAGTAGTTATATAAATCATATGTATAAATTATTAATACAATGAATTATATAAAACTTATGTATAAGTTATAAATACAAGGAGTTATATAAAACTTATGTATAAATTATAAATACAAGGAGTTATATGAAACATATGTATAAATTATAAATACAAGGAGTTATATAAAACATATGTATAAATTATTAATACAAGGAGTTATATAAAACATATGTATAAATTATGAATACAAGGAGTTATATAAAACGTGGGTATAAATTATAAATACAAGGAGTTATATAAATAGTGTGTATAAATTATAAATACAAGGAGTTATGAGTCTCTCTGTTCATGCCTTGCTATCAGAAGTCATAGTAACTATATTATTAATCTTGACAGAAGTCGTGTCTATGGATAATAACTATTTATCTTATTCAATAATGCTGCAACCTAGCTAACTCACATTGTGGTTTAATGTTATCTGACTCATTCTAAAACAATAAATATATTTCTTTGTGTGTTTGTTAATATAACTCCATCTAATGCCATTTAAAGATTATCGAAAACATAAACTTGTCTTAGAAACTAAAGGATATTTTACCAGTCATAAACTTGCCTTAGAAACTAAAGGATATTTTACCAGTCATAAACTTGTCTTAGAAACTAAAGGATATTTTACCAGTAGTTTTTATCACTTTGTCGTGGTATATTAATGGGTTTTTTGAAGTTTCTGTTATAAAAACTAATTTATACTCAATTTATTACATATCGAAACTCATACTGAGACATAAAAGTATTTAAATTACTATTCGCTACAGTATTCAAACAGAATCCAAATATGATTTCAGTTAAACGGATATTCACAATAAATATAACCCTATAATATAGTAATAAGGTACAAAGTTAAATAACTTATTTTTTCATTTGACTATAAGATACAAAATTAATTATTATTATGACGCTGTTTTTACATCTCTGCATTGAATATTGAATGTAAACTGGACACATTTCTTTAACTGGTATGTGGGATTTACTGTGAAAAG
The DNA here is from genome assembly GCF_000517525.1 of Limulus polyphemus. Lineage (NCBI taxonomy): Eukaryota > Metazoa > Arthropoda > Merostomata > Xiphosura > Limulidae > Limulus > Limulus polyphemus. Next base: position 3,281 of record NW_013665993.1, on the reverse strand, counting down.
AGAAAATAAAATAATATTTCTTTCAAAGACAATACTATACGACATTGGATGCTATAGTTTAAATGGTTGAAACTGATTTTGATATCATATACATGAAAAATGAATCAAGTTCGGTTGATTTAGTGTTAGATTTATTTGAGCGTATATTGAAAATTAACCAAGGGAAGAAAACCATTTTGTACCTAAATATCATCGTAGAAGAAGCCCGGATGCTGCTGAATATAGCCATGAAGCGCCCAATCACAAGATAGTTTCCTGTACAGTGGATAACTCATTCATTTTATGTTTGACTAATAAGAAAAGACACGGTTTACAAGAAATCTTTAAGGAATCCATGGCTCAGGGTAAGTATGTTACTTAGCCCTCGACCCGCAATTATTCCATTCTACATTTATAACTAGACAACGGTTGAAAAGTGTACAAAGGAAAACTTTGAGATTTCGTGGATAAAACAAGATTCAAGCTATAACATTTTGAGATTTTACTACTGCTTTCGCGGTAAGTAATTATTTTATTGTGTGCAGTGGTTTAGGTATTTAAATCATTTTTGTTTTTCAAATAAGTGAGAATGGCAAACCAAAAAAAAATACCATTTTTAAATTAAGTATAAATATCACTCCTGATTGATTATAATTTTTGTATGTATAACAAATTTCTGTAAATAATGTTTGTATTGTAAAACCATGAGTGTAGTATTTGTGGGATGACTGTTCGTGTAAATAGCTTTACGCTACTTGGATGAAGTTGTGTGAAACACATGCATTCTGGATGGATGTAACGTCCAGTCTGTTCTCGTGAAGTAACAAAGTAACAACTCGTTATGAGTGAGATAAGCTTATTTTTTAACTTCTTACTAAAGAGTATTTAAGTAAGCTATCCCAAAGAACAAAAAGCAGTTGAGATCAGCACTTGCGATATATGGTAATAAGTAAAATATGCTGATTACTACCAAGAAAATTATATAGCTCTCAATGCCTGGTAATTATTAAGCCTGTTGGTTACTACCAAGAAAGTGATGTAGTTTTCGATAAAAAAAAAGAAGAAGAAAGAAGTAGATGTCGCTAGTTGTCATATAGTTGTTTGTTTATTGTTGAGCAAAAAAACTACACAATGGGCTGTCTATACACTGCCCACTATGATTATCCAATCCAGATTTTTTGTGTTATGAGCCGCCAAGAAGTACCGCTGAGCCGTGGGGGGATATAAAAATTTTAGAGGTGACCACGAATTTAGTAATATACAGGAAATAGGAGATTATCTTAAATGACTGCGATCTTCTTTCGTTATGAGTGAATGAACAGACAAAACGCTTGATTCAACAAATGAAGGTACATCTGTCGCAGTCTAACGGCTGCTCCGATCTTTCATATTGATAGTTGAATATATATGAAGGTTGCTCCTCAGCCTTTATATAAAAAATTGAAGATGCATAACTACTCATCTTCAACATTTATATAATCAGTTGAGTATAGATAACGAGGATATGATTCGTAACAGGTTTTAATTAAACTATTGATAATTTCAACATCATAACGAAGGTTTCTACAATTCGTGGCAGCTTTATATTGTAAAATTGTCTACCCTTTTTGTTGAATTAAATAATTTGTTCGTTTTATTTGTATGGTATTTTTACATATATTTTATATTATATACACTCCGTTACTCTATAAAGCTTAGCCTTATCATTTTGATTTGACCTTATCCAAGGTTACTGATGAGGGATGGAATTTCCCGAAACCGAAATAACTCAGTGAAAAGTGGTAAAATGAACGATAGATTAGGCTTCAGATTTATTTTTCAGTTTATTCTTTTCTTCTTGTGAAATTAAAAAGGGTTGTATAAATTTTGCAACTGCTTAAGTCAAATATATATATATAAATGTACACGTTTTTCTTTTCTGAGATAACGCGTGTTATTTCAGCTGGTGTCAAGCACCAATATCTATTTATATGCATTAGATATAGAGATTATTATGAAATTTGCAGCAGTATTTTAGCATCAGCAAAAACACATCAGGTTGGTAAGCCCACTCATTATGAAATTAAATTATTTCCGTGTAAATTCTGATTGGTTATACATACATTAGTTAATTCAATATTTATATACTCTCATGGGAAAACTTGAGAAGATTTTAAGGATGTCTTAGACCCTGTAATTTATGCCTAAATGCTTTTTCCGAAGGGAAAAACAGAACGTTTTTTTCTCCACTTTTTTATATCGTAACTTATATATCATATAAACTTCGTCTGTGATTTGTTTATTAATTATATCTTCATATATCGTATCGTCACGTATCTTGAAATATAAAGCAATAAAATGTATTATGCAACTAAACATAATTGTGGAAGGGAAAAAAATGTTTAATATCTCATAAAAGTGTAATTGTTCAACTGTTAATATACAATATATACAAGTAGATAACATAATTGTTACTTTATCTACTAACGTAACAACTGCCTGATCTAATAAGTTTATTAGATGTACAATAAATCGCTTATTTTTGTTTATTGTCGATGTTTTAAGAACCATTGATTCATAAGTGACAAAATGGATTTTTGCAAAATACTTTAACAAATGAACGACATTTCATCAGTTTGTTTTTTTCACAGAAAGCAAAATGAGTTTGTTCTGACTAATTCTTTTTCGTTTATATGGGACTAAACATTCGTGAAAAATAATAGCAGTTAGTTCCGCAAAATAAGATGAACAGCCTAATGTATCAATATCATGACGCAGCCTATAGAAACAATTGTATTTTTTTGCATTTTGATTTCCTTCTGTCGTTACTGTGGTACCTTCGTGAAAGCTGAAGTTTTTTAACAGTTCTAAAATAAGGATTATTATTATTAGACTTACAACATAGCTGCCTACTTATTTAGAAACCACGCAGTTTCTTACAATAAAGTGGTTTTAAATATTACCATTGACAAACAACACAGGCTGCCTACTTATTTAGAAACCACGCAGTTTCTTACAATAAAGTGGTTTTAAATATTACCATTGACATACAACACAGGCTGCCTACTTATTTAGAAACCACGCAGTTTCTTACAATAAAGTGGTTTTAAATATTACAATAGACATACAACACAGGCTGCCTACTTATTTAGAAACCACGCAGTTTCTTACATTAAAATGGTTTTAAATATTACAATAGACATACAACACAGGCTGCCTACTTATTTAGAATCCAAGTAGTTTCTTACATTAAAATGGTTTTAAATATTACCATAGACATACAACACAGGCTGCCTACTTATTTAGAAACCACGCAGTTTCTT
>NW_013665992.1:642979-647674 GCF_000517525.1 Limulus polyphemus | reverse complement strand
TTCGGAAAGAATTTTTACAGAAAATTAACAAACGAACACAGAAGCATTACAATATATATCGGTCAAAGAAATAGTTATAAAACAAAAACATTGTCTAAACAAGCGAATGCAGAAATAAATAAAATAAAAGTGTTGAAAAAAAATTAAATGGCAAAGAAGCAAGTTTATAGATGGTAGAAATATGCAAAAAAACACAAGTCTAAACAATGCTGTGTCAATCGAGAAAGTAAGACAAAACGTCTTAGAAAACATTTATTTATGAAACTTTAGATGTAATTAATGTGTTTTGTATTACCTGTATCAATCTAACGTTAATTAGACGCTGTGATTTATATTCAAAAGGTAATTGTTCACATCAGTTTTGGATGTGTGCATGTGCCTTACATATTTGGAAATATATTCTAATCTAGTTCTGTTACTATTTTATTGGCTCTTTTATGTTTTATACATCAAACAAGGCTAATTTTGAATAGAACCATAAAGTATTCATCAGTATATATATATGTGTGTGTGTGTGTGTGTGTGTTTATGTGTTCTAAGTTCCAAATGTTACATAATCTTTTTTATAAAATTATTCTAGCTATGGTTTAGATAGCTAGCAGTGTTTTTTCTGATCATGAAGCATCAAGCTGTTGCTTTTTCTCTGTCCTAAAGAATCCGATAGTGCTCCAAGGAACGTCCAAACTTGTTCTTTAAGCTCGAATACAGTAGTTATACAGTGGGACCCTCCTAAAGAACCTAATGGAGAAGTTACGGTAAGTATAAAATCTTATGAATTGATCATAACATCACATGATTATAATGATAGCAAATAACAGAGGATTTAACATTATTATCCATCTGATGATGAAGGCTGTACGACTTACCATCAGGGTCTTAAGTGGTGCCAGGAACTAGAGGAGGATGTTTGGAGGTTTACCACTGTGATCTTATTGATTCTAATATTTAGTACTATTAGGGATCAGTTGTTATAATAGATTATTACAAGAGTTGCTATTGTATTCCTTGTTGTACCAGGGGTAAAGATCTTACTGATACAAAGTATCAAGTGCAGGAGAGTAAAATGAAAATTCTTCTTAAAGCATTATTGATTTGCTGTGGCCTCTCAAACTGAAAAAAAAATCAAAACAATTTGAATAAGAAATCATATAATTTTAGAGGAAGTGTATCAAATTAAAGGATATACTTTCATAAAAATCTGTATTGATTTACTACGTACACCATTTCATGTATCACTATTGATACTAATACATCACTGTTTAAAGGGCTACAAAGTACACTTTAAAACTCTTCCCAATCTTCCTACAACCAACTGGAAAACCCAAAATGTTGATAGCGGTACACTTACAACAATCAGTGATTTGACACCTCAGACCATTTACACCATCCGGATCCAAGCACTTACCAGCAGAGGATTTGGTCCATTGTCTGCTCCTGTACAAGTAGAAACTCAAGAAGGAGGTATGCAAATAATTATGCAAATAAAGATACTGCTATATAATAATATAATTTTTGTTGATTGTGTCACTATAATGTGTAAATATTTATTGATATTTTTTTAATATCACTGCTCTTATATAAATAGTGCCAAGTCAACCCTCAAACTTACTTGCAAAATCAATATCACCCACGACTGTCCAGCTACAGTGGAGCCATCCAGAACACTTGGGCGAGAGTGTTATTGGTTATGAGTTATACTGGAATGACACTTTTACCCAGAAGCAGGACCACCACACCATTCCAGCCATCAATTCCTACACTCTTAGCAACCTATACCCAGACACAATATACCAGATCTGGGTGGCAGCTAAGTCAAAACATGGTGAAGGAGCTGCCACCCCACCAGTTAGTGTAAAAACTGACCAATATTGTAAGTCCAACTTAATTAAAAATCAATTCCTTTTAGAATTAAGGAATGCTAGTGATTCCTTCCTGCAAAAGTACAATAATTCATTTTAGACATGAACGTTGAACTAAATTAACATATTGTACAATAGAGTAATCATGTCAGTGTATTAAAACATATATTGATGTGTTGATTGTAAGCTATTGGAGGGTTAAGTTTTCTGAAAAAAATAATTTTTAACCATCTTTGTATACATGAGCTGAGAAATTACAGCAAATAAACAGACATAATGACAATATAAGGCTTTTTCGAAAACCTAACTGTAAAATATGCAGTACTAGTGTTAAACACAAGTTACCCCACTCAGAACCAAACCAAAGAATCGACTTACTGTAACTACTGTTCACTTGACTCAGTTATCTATATCCCACTGGTTTTCTTTGCCAGGCTTATATACTAAAAAAGAGGGCATCAAGATCACACTCGAGCTGCCGGGCAAATTCATGATCATTGGAGAAACTCCACGCACGCTACCAGCGCCAAACGTGATTTCTGTTGTCGTAACACTGCCTCTTCCTTAGTATTGTTCATCCCAAACTATAGCCACTTACATTAAACCAAAAGATAATTAACAATGGCTTAATTAACTGTACAGAATTTAATTTAATTTCGTACTGGTCTCCATCTCATTGGCTTCTGCTTCACGTGGGGTTCATCTGCTCCATTAGGAAATGTCCTCTTATCAGTAACAGGCACATCAGTGGTAGTAACTTCATCAAGGGCTTTACTGTTTCCCTTCTCAAAACCGGGTAGAGTTTCTTCTTCGACAGTGGTTTTTTTCAGGTGACACATCTTCAGCAGCACTATTTGTTCCATTGTTCACTTTGTTCCAACTAAAATGTCCTTGACCATTATAATGCCAAAGCCTGTTGACATGCACCACCTTTGGCTTTCCTCACCAACAAAATGTAATTCGGAAAGTCATGTCTGAGTGACGATCCACTCTTTGATCTTCCTGGGATTATACAACCACACCACATTTCCTGGTACAAAGCTGACTTCAGTAGATTTCTTATTATAACATAGCTTCATGGAATCAGCAGACGTTTTTAAGTTTGAATGCACTTGATGATGAACATCATCCATCCTTTCAGATAACACTTTCGCGAACTCTGGCACATTTTCAGGCAACTCTTCATAAGGTGGGCGTCCTGTTATCAGATCCATTGGCAATCGAAGTTCGCGACTAAACATCAGCTTTGCTGGAGTGTATCCAGTGGCTTCATGCTCTGCTGTTCTATAGGCCATCAACAGTGGAGGGAGTAAGACATCCCAGTCACCTTGGCGACTATTACAAAACTTGGCCAATTCCTGTCCCAGTGTCCAGTTGTACTTTTCTACCATCCCATCAGACTGTGGGTGAAGTGGCGTTGTCCTGGTCTTTCGGATGCCAAACAACTTGCAGCATCCTTGGAACACAGCTGATTCAAAGTTACAGCCTTGATCTGAATGCAGTTCGTATGGCATACTAATCCTGAAGATGAAATCACTAATAGCCGAAGCTACAGTTGTAGCTTCCTGTTTTGGTATTGCATATGCCTCAGGCCACTTAGTGAAATAATCCATCACCACACAAATGTATTTGTTTCCAGCACGAGTTCGTGGCAAAGGACCAGTAATGTCAATGGCTACTCTTTCCATTGGTGCACCAACTTGATATAACTTCATTGGAACATGTTCCTTATGCTTGGGTCCTCTTTTAGCACAACATGTACTGTATGTCCTGCACCATTCTTCCACATCTTGCCTCATACCTATCCAGTAAAATCTCTGTGGTAGGTGACTCAATGTCTTCTTAACTCCAAGATGTCCTCCAGTTAAACTATCATGGGATTGATGCAGCACAACTTCCCATAACTTTCTCGGTATAACTGTTTGCCAGGTCATCTCTTTCCCATCTACAGTTTCCCATATCCGGACAAGAATACCATCTTCAAACTTCAGCTGGTCCCATTGTGCCCAATAGTTTTTTGTCACAAAGGCTTAAGCTAGACACCTTCTCCCAAGCAGGGCACAAAACACTCACTTTTAGAAAATCAATCATTGGCTTCAAATCTTGGTCTTTTTTCTGTTCTGCTTTAATATCTATACCTGGTTCCATTTCACCATCATCAACTCCTTCAGTCACTTTCACTTCAGCTTGATGATATCTGGTTAGTTCGACCTCTCTTTTGCAGCAACGTCTGCAGTCATCTTTGCAGGGTCTTTGGCTCAATCTATCGGTATTTCCATGAGATTTTCCTTCTCTGTAGTTAATATCATAATTATATTGGTCTATCTTTCTGATCCAACATGCCAGTTGACCCTCTGCGTTCTTTAATGATCTTAACCAGCGTAATGCAGCATGGTCTGTCCTGATGTTAAACCTGGCACCATAGGGATGGAAATATGTCAGACTCTTTACTATAGCAAGGTGTTCCCTTCTAGTTACACAGTAGTTCCTCTCTAATCTACTCAGGCCACCACATGTTCGTTTTCACCCACTTTCTGAGACAACACTCCTCCAATTCCGACATTACTAGCATCACAATCCAGTATTTACGGCAGTGAGGGGTCTGGAAGCTTTAAAAGTGGAGCTGAGGCCAATTTTTATTTCAATGTCTTGAAAGCATACTGGCAAGAAACTGTCCATTCAAACTTCTGGCCTTTTTTTTTGGTTAAATCATGTAGTGGAGCAGCTATAGTTCCTTCACAAACTTCCGGTAATAGGTACAAAGTCCCAAGAAACTTTTTAACTCTCCCACATTGTCTGGTGTTGGCCAATCTCGCACTGCTTTCACCTTGTCAGG
>NW_013665992.1:637678-642195 GCF_000517525.1 Limulus polyphemus | reverse complement strand
ATTCAGGAGATGTAACTTGAAAAATATGTAAACACGAGGGTGTGAGGGAAGGTAAAGGATATAAAAATTGCTTTAAGTTACATACCTGAAAATCACATTAAAAATATATATTTACACAAATATATTGGTTTAAAAACAATTTTAATATCTTAATTTATGAACAAAATCATGTTTGGTTCTGTACCTGCTGTTTTGTTTTATTTGATTAGTATTTTTAGTATCTGAGTTGATGAGTTAAAAACAAAACAAAGATTGATTCCTAGCACTGGTATTTTTATTTTCACTGGTTTCAAATTAATGTATTAATTAATTAATTGTTTTCACCTTTTCTGTATTTATGTTATTATAGTCAATAATACAAATAAAACAGCACCAACCAATTAAAGCATTTTTAGGCATTAATTGCTACTATAATAGAATTTCATTTTACAATAAAAACTGACTCCAATAATACATACACTTTAAATTCTCAATGTTTATCCTGAGTGTAGTTAGAATATAGAAGAGTGAGTTTACAATTTTTATATGAGAAATCGTGTTTTGGTCATCAGCTTTGCATGTTTTAGCTGCTGGATATTAGTTTTGTTACCACTAAGAATGTGGAAATACCGAATAAATTGTTTCACTTTGGTAAAATCACAATACTACATTATTGTTCTCCCGAAAAAATACTATCATAGAAACCTAGAAAAGAAAACTAGTGTTCAGAAAAGTTTGTTTCTTTCTGGTTACTTGATATTTAAATTAACTCACAGAAAGTGTATTTTTGCTACATTCCAGAATTCTTTTATAAATTGTGTACAAAAATTTTGGTACTTTTTGATCACTTTGTATATATTCATTAACTCAGAAACTGATTCTCAATAAAAATGTAATAATGACATACATTTTAGAACGGATTCAAAACTCATACTAGAAGTTTGATTACTTGGTATTTTAGTTAACTCCCAAAACTGACTCTCAATGGAAATGTAATAATGGTTTATTTCAAAACATTCTGTGTTGTGGTTATCGTATGACTAAAAGCTACAGAATTACGTAAGCCTTGATAAGCTTTACTGTATCAAATGAGCCTACTAGTTTTCCTTTTTGCTTGTAGTGCCAGATGAACCAAGAAATGTGAAGATGGAGCCTGTTAGTAGCACCAGTCTTCAAGTTCAATGGAATCCTCCAGCTAATAAAGATAAAAATTGGCCAATCAAAGGTTACCAGATCCACATCCAAGAAAAGGATCAAAACAACGGCTTGGTTGGAGCACCCATCAGGTTTCATGTAAGTAATGAAGATGTGGAAGCCTATAACATTACGGGGCTTAAGCCAGATACAACTTACGCTGTACAGGTGGCTGCTGTCACTCGGAAAGGTGTTGGAACACGTAGTCATCCAAGAACAGCAAAGACAAGAGGAGGAGGTGAGACAGTTGAATGGTGACACTCCCATTTTACTATATGATATACGAGCAGAGATATGTGTATTCAAAAAGGACAATGAAATAAAGGAAAGAAGTCATCATAAGTAACATTAAACATGTATGTATTTTTGCTCTTTATAGATATGCTTTTGCTTTGCCGTTGTCATTTTTTTCAAAATTGTATATGTATCACAATAAAGTGAAGACTAGTAGAAATAGTTATAAAGAAAGCATTGTAGAGAGAATAAGATTAATGTTAGAAATAGTTACAAAGAAAATAATGTAAAGAGAATAAGGTGATTAGTAGAAATAGTAATACACTATTAAGTGTATTAAGTGACTAGTAAAAGAAGTTATATAAAAAGTATTTTAGTGAGATTGAGTGACTAATAAAAACAATTATAATGGTTGGTAGGTTGTTTGGTGCTTTATGGCGCAAAGCAACTAGGCTATCTGCACCAAATAACCAGTAAATACAGTGAAAGTAAATTAGAATAAAATGTAAAAATACAGTGAAGTAAAACCAAAATATGTCGATAAATGATTTATATATGATTAAAAAGACCTATAGTGCATGAAAAATTAAAAATACAATTTAGTCGGACAGTGTCGCCATTACCAATGACACTGTCCAACGTCAGGGGTAAACTCTTAGAAAATGCGTGTCTGAAATAGTGCCGCCGCTCACGGTCGTAACGACGGCACGACAGTAAAATGTGGGCTACTGTGACTTGAGTGTCACAATGGCTACACATTGGTGGGTCAATACCGGATAAAAGAAAACGATGGGTTAAAAAGCTGTGACCAATGCATAGCCTTGCCAGGACAACTGCCTCCTTCTGATCCTTATGGAAGCAAGATGGCCAAAGACCAACAGAAGGTTTGATCTGGTAAAGCTCGTTATGACGTTACTCACCCCAAGTCGACTGCCAACTGGCACAGCCGTGACGGGACCAGAGCAAACAGATTTAGCTGCAGTGTCAGCGAGCTCGTTCCCGTGAATACCGACGTGGCCAGGTATCCAGAAAAACTGGATGGAAGCAAAAGATAGAGAAAATTGGGCCAGTTGTTGTTGAATATCGACGAGAACATGGTGAGAACTAACGTTAAGCGATTCCAGGGCCAGTAGAAAACTAAGAAAATCAGTGTAAATAGTACAATTACTGTACTGCATAGCTTCTACATGATCCAGGGCAATAGAAATAGCATACAACTCGGCAGTGAACACAGAAACTGTAGAGGGGATCCTGCGAGCAACTACCAAGCCACACCACACCATGGCAGAATCTACAGTGTCACCCGATTTTGAACCATTCGTGTGAGTATGAAGAGAAGAATGACTCGAAAGATGTTCAGCAAAAAGAAGACGGTACTTCCAATCGGGAGTATCCACCTTCCTTAGATGACTCAAGGAAAGGTTACAGGATGGGATGGTAATAAGCCATGCTGGAATGGGCTGATCATTGGGGACAGCAGTGTCATCCAATGCCAGACCCAATTCATCCAGTTGATTTTAGATATGAAGGCCAAAGGAATAGCAGACTGTCTGTTCTGAAAGAGCATTGCCCACTGGGGAAGAAAGACACAATTCCAGGTGGGATGCCGTGGTAAGGATCGAAGCTTGGTAGCATATTGTAAAGAAAGTTGCAAATGGCGGAGGTGAAGAAAAGGTTCGTGGGACTAAGTGTACAAACTCTGGACTGGAGAATTGCAAAAAGCCCCAGTGCAGAGCCTAAGCCCCAGATGGTGAATGGGGTCCAGCATCTTCAAGGCCGAGGTCCTGGCAGAACCATAAACCCATAGTCCAGTTTGGATTGAATCAGGGCACGATGGATCCTGATCATAGAACATCAATATGCTCCCCAAGAGCTGGAAGAGAGGACACGGAGGATGTTCAGAGCCCTTGCACACTTGAAACATAGCTGCTTGATGTGTGGAATGAAGCTAAGCTTACAGTCAAAAATAAGCCCCAAGAACTTTGCCTCAGGGACCACACAAATAACTATATCGCCAAGAAGGAGCTCAGGATCGGGGTGTAGACCCCGTTGGCGGCAAAAATGCATGCAGACGGTTTTGGAAAAAGAAAATTTAAAACTGTTTGCAGTGGTCCATGTCAACAACAAACTGAGGGCAGTCTGAAGCTACCACTCAATAAACCTCATGTTCGACGACTGACATGAGATGTGGAAGTCATTGACATAGAGCCCATTTGGAACAGTCAGAGGCAGATTATTAGTGATGGCATTAACACTCAAGACACAGCCCTGAGGGACTCCAAGTTCCTGTGGAAAGGAACTGGAAAGAGTTGAACCCACACAGACTTGAAATCGCCTGTTCAGTAAAAAGTTTTGAATAAAAATGGGTAAATGGCCACGCAACCCATAGGAGTGGAGGTCGTGCAAAATTCTATACCTCCACATAGTGTCATAAGCCTTCTCGACATCAGAGAACACAGAAATAAGATGTTCTCTCTTGAGAAAGGCTTCCTTGATCGAGAACAAGATCGAAAGAGGATGGGAAGCATACCTCCCAGTGACTTTCCTAATCTTGTCCCATACAGTTTTGGAACTGGTGTTAGAAGAGATGCTAGTAGTGAACTTAATCCAAGACTCCTTTTGGCTTGTATGTCGAACCTGCCGAGCATGGGCATGGGCCCGCTGATAAAGAATGTGGTTAGAAAGAGGGGGATACCATTGTAAGGTATCCCAGGCCGTTTTTGAGCTTTCCATGCGTCCATGGACGAGGATACCGTGGAAAACGTGTCGAGGTCTTAGGAGTAAAATGAGCAGCTGCCTGGACGATACAGTCAGTCACTGCAACCACACAATCGTCTATTGATGGCAGACAGACAAAGGCAGGATCAAGTTCAGAGAGAGTGGTGAAAGATGGCCAGTCAGCCTGGTCCAACTTCCACCATGGCACTCGGGTCGTGTGGCATCAACCATGGCCAACCTCCCTCATAATGATAGAAAAATAATCACTGCCCCGTGGGTCACTGTCCACCATCCAAGAAAAGCGAGCGAAAAGTGAAGGGGAGCAAATTGAGAGATCAATAGCAGTAAAAGACTGACTAGGTGCATGAAAATAGTATATGTTCCAGTATTGA
>NW_013665992.1:613365-636699 GCF_000517525.1 Limulus polyphemus | reverse complement strand
CAGAGATTTTGTTATTCGTGGAGATGAAGTTTTAACCCCCTGTGACCCATCTAAAATATTAAGTAGTATGTATATGTGTGTATTTACTTTCTTCAGTAGTAAACTAACAGCTAAAGGGTGTAACAAGTAGTAAACTAACAGCTAAAGAGTGTAACTAATAAGGGTGTAGCGGATAGGATTAAAACAAACATCGATGTAACAACTATAGAAGAAATGTAGATGGTATATATATTGTAATCTCCTTTCTTAATGTGCGTTACACAGCACTAAAGGGTGGGTAGAACTGATTGTTTAATGTTGTAAAAGAAATATTACGATAGGCTGATTGTACTTTATTTATTACAGATAGATAACTCAAAGTAAGCTGTTTCTCAAGCATAAAACAGTGAATATGTGTTTTACTTCGTAAAATATGTATTCGTTATGTGAGTTTATATTTAAAGTGGAAAACGTTAGACTGTAAGCGTGTAACATGGTAATAACCTTACAGTTAGGCCCTTCAAACTTAGAAATACTACGGCATCCAGGCATATAGAAATTATTGTTATCGTTAAGCATAGTTTCATTTGTTGCTATTACATCTATATATATATATATATATATATTTACACAGATCAAACAATTCATATTTATTCTGGTTTAAATCGCTCTGGATGTTAACAGATAATACATTTAACAATATATCTTCTCCTGGTGTATCCTAGTGAAGACGTACTTCCTAAGCGACTCGAACTCACTAGTCGTGAAGCCGAAGTAATATGGTGCAGACCTGACGATGCCTTGTATCATTTCGTCACTGTTGAGGATGTCACCGGACGTTGCTCTGAGAATTATATCGATGACGAAGGATATAATCCTCTGGATCAGTAAACGGTGTGTGTGTGCGTTGACTGTGCTGTTGGTAACTTCAGCGTAGGATCCGTGCTGTATCTGGTTCATTGTGGCTGTTTGTGAAGTTGGTTTCCCTGTTGGTGCTGCAGGCTGGATCGGCTGGCGTATCTGCTGGGTTTTGTTCGGGTCTCGTGGATTCTTTTCATTACTGGCGGGTATTGTTTCTGTGGACTGTGGCTGTGCTGGTAGTCGTTTCATTAAAATCAACTTTTTCCTCTTGAGTGAAATTACCTGGGCATATTTGGGGCATTTTCTATACCAAGCGGCGTGTGATCCATCACAGTTGGCACAGCACGTTTCTTCTCGCTTCTTGGCGAAGCCTGCTAGCTGGTGTAATCCGCCGTATCTGACGCACCTTGAAGGCGCTGTACAGGCTGCATGTGCGTGGTCAAACTTTTGACAGTTGAAGCACTGGAAGACTTTAATGGACGTTGACTGCTTGGATTCTTTGACTGGGTGTCGTTGAAACCATAGAGTGATACCTTCCATGATGAGACTGTATGCCTGAATGACGTCCTTGATTATGGTTCGGACTAGAAGCGTTAGTTGACCGATATTGAATGACTTGATCCTATCCGCATTGGTTGTTACTCTACCTTGGCTGTGTAATTCCTCTTTAATCCCCTCCTAGCTGATGTCTCGGTCTACCCCTCGGATGAACACGAATTTGATTGGAACAAGTTTACCTGAGACGTGGATGTTTAGTGTCGCTGCTCCGAAGGCTTTGACTGGCCAGGGCTTGAGGAGTTTGATGTAGTCCTTGGGGTGTTGGCACTTGATCACAAGTCCTCCACGGACTAATCGTCGGACTTCCGTGAAATTCATTGTCGAGAACATGGTCTTCAGTTGACTGACAAATTCTGGCTGGCAGTAGGTCGCTGGAATCCCTTCTTCTATGATGGCTGCTTCTTCTGCGACGACTCCGAGATGGCTTGTTTCTGCCTGCTATATTCAGTGGTGGTGGTGTCATCACGAGGCTCGGGTGAGGGCTTGTACTTGTCCATGGACTTTTCTGTTGTGTCTGAGTCTGACATTTCCTTGGCTGTTTTTGATAGAAACTGGAACTGTGAAGAAGTAGATAACGGCAGGCCGCCGGCTTTCGTTCTCATGACCCAAATATATATTTTATTAGTAGCCATGAAAAAAGTTGGGAATTTTTTATAGCAGCCACATTTATTTCTTTTATAGGTACTTTAACCTTAGTCAATCTTATGCCAGTTCTTCTTCTCTTTTTTCATAGTCATCATTTCAAGACCCTTTAAAATAGCTTATTTATCATGCTTATGGCAGTTATTTTAGTCTCTTTGTGATGGCCATTTAACAACTTTTGAAAATGATGAATTCAGTTCGTACCCTAAATAAAAATTATTATAATAAAATATATAAAAACGAAAGATGGCGCTACGACGCCACTCTCACTAGTTTCGTGTCTCATGTTTTAGTAAACCTGATAAAGTTTTCTTTGAGTGTTTCTTTGTGTGTGTGTATGTATGTGTATGTGAGGGAACAGGGGGGTGGAGTAGAAGTGATGCAGTAAGGGGAAGAATATTGATTCACCCAACTACATATCCTGTCATCACTAGTTTTTTTTTTTGTTTTGTTTTTTCCATTTTAAGGCGTTTATTTGTCTCAGTTCAGCTATGAAAGTAGGGGCATTAAACTTACTTAGATTAAAATCGTGATATCAATATACAGAACTTCATATGCTATTAACTGTAAAATAAATATAAATAGTGGTATGTTAGAGAAATTAGTGAAGACGGCATTTGTTTTGCCAAACTGCAAAGAAAGTAAGTTTAAAAAATACAACTAAAAATGTGCAAGGTCCTTTTTAATGTTAAAGCTGCTTATGGTGGAACAGCATGTATCATAAATCAGTATCGCGCAAAAAAAAGCACGAAGATTCTGGTTCCGGAAGAAGCTGCAGCTGTCAATCATGAGAAGCTTCGAGTTGTGATAAGATTAAAATTTTGAATTCGAACTTATATATCAGAATTTTGGGGACGCATACGCGCAGCTAAAAGAGGCACCTGTGTATATAATAAATACATATACCCGGAATTAACTAAAACCTCTCACAAAAATGTTCTACTTCTTTAAATAAAGTTCCAAAAGCACCTCGATGACTCAGCGGTAGTCTGAAGATTTATAACGCTAGAAATCTGGTTTAGATACCCACGGTGGGCAGAGCACAGACCCATTTAATAACTTTGCGCTTGACAACAAATAACGAAGTTCCAAAATACTCCTCTTGAGGCTAGCAACTTGGTTCGATACCTGTTGAAAGGTGACAATGGTAATATTTTAAACGCACTGAAAGTCAGATCTTATTATTGAAAGACATATGATAGAAAATGTTTATGTGTAAACGATATTAATCACAACAAGCAGTCTGTGGTATAAATCCACAGTGAACATGAAATATAAAAATATGTTATAGAATTAAAAAACAGTCATCAAACAGATAAGAATATGATACGGGTAGGATTAAGAACTACCTATCAAACCACACCAAAGTAAATCAGTCAGTTCTTAACAAAATCATCACTAAAGCACAGTATAATTAAAATATACTTCACTAAGCACATTGTTCACTTCTGTTTCTGGAGACATGAACTAACTGATTGTTGGAAGAGAGATGAAACCTGGAATCATATGACAAAAGTGTATTTGACGAGAGATGAAACCTGGAATCATATGACAAAAGTGTATTTGAAGAGAGATGAAACCTGGAATCATATGACAAAAGTGTATTTGACGAGAGATGGAAACCTGGAATCATATGACAAAAGTGTACTTGAAGAGAGGTGAAACCTGGAATCATATGACAAAAGTGTATTTGAAGAGAGATGAAACCTGGAATTATTTGACAAAAGTATCGATATTTAGAACATCATTCAAAAACAATTTTACAGAGTGTATTAACATTTTCCCCTGTAAGGCATATATATGTTGAATATATCAAACAGGTGTATAATTATTTTGATAACTAAACATAAAACATTTATTTATATTACTTATTTTTATTTTATACACCATGAAAACTCTGCCATTTCAACTGGCTGATAACAATTACAATCAAATATTACTAATGGGTGTTAATTTTATCATTTAACCTCAAATATTTTATTTAGGATTAGGAAATGCTTCTTTGGTTAAGAAATTTCTATCCTGTTTACCTACATAATCCTCAAAGGCAGGGACAAAAAAAGCGCGCTTATTGTAAATATACAGGGAAATGGAAGTTAGTATGTATTGTCTACTACAGGAGAAGGCAAATACAACTTTCCACATGTGAGTGCGTTTATGGATGTACACCTAAACTAGTAAAGAGAATCCTGTTACTCTGCTGTTGTTGTTTTTTTTCATACATGTTGGTAAAGACATAAAAAGGAGAAATGTGTGAGCACATAACGTCCGGCAAACATCGATTACCATGATATGTACACGTTACTCGGATTTATAAACAAAGCAAAAAATGGTGTTCTTCAAATATCTACTGCGTGGAAACTCTAACAAAAATGAAGAAACGGGACCGTAGCATAAATCTATGACTTTCATTACATTATACCCTAGTTATGCCGGACATAAATACAAGCATAGACGAACGTATATACATAAAAACCTTCTGTGTCAGATGACGATCTAACTACCCTGCGAAATTGTTTCATGGACAGACAACAGACAGTACTATTATATATAAAAATATATATAGAGAGAGAGAGAGACCAATTGTGGATTAAGTTGCTACATGGACAGACAACAGACAGTACTATTATATATAAAAATATATATAGAGAGAGAGAGAGACCAATTATGGATTAAGTTGCTACATGGACAGACAACAGACAGTACTATTATATATAAAAATATATATAGAGAGAGAGAGAGACCAATTGTGGATTAAGTTGCTACATGGACAGACAACAGACAGTACTATTATATATAAATATATATATATATAGAGAGAGAGACCAGTTGTGGATTAAGTTGCTACATGGACAGACAACAGACAGTACTATTATATATAAATATATATATATAGAGAGAGAGAGAGACCAATTATGAATTATCCTCTTAGTTCATGTATATTTCGATTTTCGTGTTCATCTCCAGCGATTTTCTTTACACATTATGATATAACAAATAGGATGGAATACATAACTGTGCTATGTAAGATTAATAGGTAATCCTACTTCAGTCTGTAAATGAGCAAGTTTTCTTTAAATACACAAACTATGTGTTCCATTCACTAAAATCATAAATTAATTACAAACAAACATTCTCCAAGGCATGTTCAAATACACACGATTCAGTATGGGATGTAAAATTCACATGTTTTATCACCCGAATGTTGTCAATGTAACCTTGAGGACAGGAGAGGTGGGTAAATTATAATATATTTTGAAGATTTTTAACTGGATATACCCTTTGAAGTACATTTCTCAAATGATTCTTAATAATCAAAAATTATTTACCTATATTTGGTAAAGTAATGACAACAAGATATTTTGAAACTTCAAATGTAGATGGGCTACTTCACTTATTCAAATAATCATCAAGTATTCTATCAATGGCATAGATGGAAAACCATTTCTACATAAGAATTATTTGATGTTATTGAACTCTTTAAGCAAAGCTTTATATGTGCTAGAAATTTTATTTGAACGATGGAATAATATTTCAACCAAGTTTTTTTTTAAGATATTCGGCATAAAACTTCTAAAACGAAAGTTTAAATCAGGAAATCAGTGTTGTTGTTTTTTATGGTATACATCTACTCAGAAATGACCATTGTTGTTATCAACACAAGTAAAGGAAATGTAAGTTTGTGATCTTTCTGATGTTCTTCGCTAAATTTTATATTCCAATGTCTACTATTCAATACTCAAGAAACTGAGAGGCTTGATATGAGTTCTTAAAAATAGCAAACGTGTCTTCCACATATAATAACGAGGCATCAACGATTACAGATAGTTTTCCAACCGCTGTTTTTTTATGATGACATAAAAACAAATTGGTCAAAGAAGGCGCTAAACTAGAACCTATGGTGACACCATCAGTTTGATCGTACAGATTGCCATTTAGCATAAAATGAGACTTCTTGACAGCAACGTTAATTAATTGAAAAAATTATATATATTTGAGAATGGTCACATCGTTCAAGTTGTTGTAAATCAAATCTGCACTTCACTGTATAATTTTCTCTCCTGGTATATTAATTAGAAAATTCAAAACTGTCTTTCAACGTACATTTACCAGAGCCAAATGTCTTCAAAAATTTTACCAGGAACACAGCCAGAATATGTTTATAAGCTCCAGTGTTATAAACTATAGGTCTCAACGGACATTTTTTTTTGTGTGTATTTTAGAAAGATAATAAAAAACTCCTGGATGAGTAACTAGTAATCTAGTATTCAAATACTGTTTTTCTTTTACAATATTATCCCCTCTCAGTTGTAACACGTGCCTTTGTCATTTGACTTCTATGGCATCAATAAGATCACGTTGTAACTTTACAGACTTTTTCTTCAGTATTCATCTTAGTCTAAAATGAAAAATACTGTTTATTTTGTCAGATTTCGAAATAACGGTACTATCATTTTTACTTATATCCTTCAAAGCTGTTAATTTCTCCGAAGTTAAATTTAGAAACCTTTCATATACACAATTATGATTATTAAAACAAGTTAACGTTATACCACTAACACTGATAAATGATTGAAATGAATTGACCAATTTGATCGATGTAACAATGACTGCAAAAATTGTTCAAATTTTACAAAATAATCTTCAAACTTTAGTAATTTTTCGTAGAAACTGCAATCCAGCCAGTAAGAATAGAAACGTATGGACATAAAATCATTAAATGTTTTCAGTTTTATTTAGACCAATTAATTAATACAACCAGTAAGAATAAAACTTATTTATCCAATAAAATTAAAATAGCACTCCCATAATGGACGATTTGAATATTTAAGATAAACAGGTTGACCCAGAAATGGTGCAAGAGATAAAAATTAAGGTAAAATATCACACATTTAAGAAATTTAAATTGACTGGTATGACGGCAGATTTAGAAGATCAAGAAAGTTGGTGAAACAGGAAATTAGGACATCAAAAAGGATGTATGAAAAAATGTTGGTTGAAAATGTAAACATTAACAGTAAGGATTTCTTTAATTATATTAAGGGTAAACAAAATGTTAGGATAGGGGTAGGACCATTGAGGGATGATTATTAGGTGGCTGGGTTACTGAATTATGCTTTTTTCTTCAGTTTTTACTAATGAAGATTTAAGCAACATTTCTCATCCTGAAATCTTGATAGATGGCAACAAGATGATTACATTACGTCTGAGCTTGTTAAGAAACAACTGGGAAGTTTAAAGAATAGTAACACTTCTGGGCCAGATAATATTCACCTAAGGGTTTTGAAGAAGGTTAAGGATTAAATATGTGAGCCAATTGCAGCAATTATTTGTAAGTTCTTGAATAGTGGGCAGGTGCCAATGGATTGAAAGCTAGCTAATGCAACTCCTCTTTTCAAGGGAGATAATAAAACCTGTTCCAGTAATTATAGACCCATTATTCTTACATCAGTTATGGAAAATGTTTTGGAAAGTCTGATGAAAAATACTTTGCAAAGTCATTTAACAAACTTTATAATTTTATTGGATTGTCAACGTGGTTTCACTAAGGGAAGATCTTGCCTTACACATCTTTGGACATTCTTATATAGATGAGGTTAAGGGTGTGGATTTGGACTATATGGATTTCCAGAAAGCATATAAAAGGCTTGTAAAAATTATCTCAATAGGTGTGAGGGATAAGTTAGCTAACTGAATAGAAGAGTGGCTAGATGGAAGAAAGCAGAGGGTTGGTATAAATAGTGTTCAGTCAAAATGGATTATTGTCACAAGTGAGGCACCTCATGGTTCAGTCATAGAACCTTTGCTCTTTTTGATTTACATCAATGACATAGATGAAGGAATTATCAGTAAATTACTTAAATTCGCTGATGATATTAAGGTCTTCGGTGTTGCAGGCTGTGAGGAAGATGCTGCTGCTTTAAAAAAGGATTTATATCATTTAGTAGTTGAGTGAATAAATGGCAAATAGGTTTTAATTATAATAAATGCAAGATAATGCATGTGGAATATCATAATTTGAATTATAAGTATAATTTGGATAGTAATAGCCTTAACATTGTCTTGAAAGAAAGGGTTCTTGGTGTAATGGTTGATCAGTCTCTTTAGCCATCCAAGCAGTGTGCTGTTGCTAGTGGTAGGGCGAATGTGATTTTAGATTGTATCTACAGAAATATTTAATACAAATCTAAATATGTTATAATTTCATTGCACTGGTTAGGTCACATTTGGAATATTGTGTTCAGTCTTGGGCTTCTTACCTTAGGAAATACATTGATAATGTTAAAGAGGGTTATTAGAATGATGCCTGGGATGGAAGGGTTGTCATATGAGGAGACATTAAGATACCTGAAATTGTTTTTCTCTTGAAAAAAGAAGAGTTAGAGGGGATCTGTTTGAGGTGTTTAATATTGCAAAGGGAACTGATAGTGTTTATGCATCATACTTTTTCATACTTAACGGCGAGAATAGTAGGACTAGGGAACACAAGTATAAATTTTGACAAGTTATGAGTAATCTTCAGCAAAGACAGTTTTATTTTTTTAACAAGGTGGTTAACCAATGGAATGGCTTGCCTTAGAATGTTGTGAAAGCAGTAAATGAAAGTCAGGTTAAGAGAAATCTAGATAACTATATGAATGATAAAGGCTAGATTGAATATTATAAAAAAATATGTATTTAATAATTTAGTTTAGAGGATGGAACAGCCGAGATGGACCAGTCGGTCTCTTGTTGTGAAGTTTGTTTCTTCATCACTATATATCACAAAAGCTCCTTCCGAACAAATACCTTGTTGTGAATTGCAGCAAATGTCTGAAGACCTTTTATACAATGTTACAAAGTTTAGCTTGCATTCAAAAGAGAAACTTTCATTTTTTTCTGGGTTCTATTACATCAAAGTTTCATGAGTTCATTTTTAAGATTGTGAGACAGGTTAAAGCATTCTATTTCTTTGCTAAAAAGGGTGTCGAAGCGACTCAATTTTGACTGTAGGATTACTGAGAAAATTCTCATGAAATGTAGTTTTGAGGACAAACAAGTCGTTCACATCCTCTGTTCGTACCTGACTTGGCCTCGAAATTATACAAAAATGTTTCAGGTACAAGTGGGAAAAAATCTGTAACACACTTTCCCCCATTAGTTTAGCTTCTTTTTAAATGTTGCGATTTCGTCATAGTGCTATAGGTGTTGTCTGTGTCCTTGCAGCAATACATTCAATTGTATGAGTTGACTAACGACAGTACAAGACTCATGGAAACACATAATTCAGCCATTGCAGAACACGCCATGTCAACTGGACACAAGAGAAACTAGAATCATCGACAGAGACAAATTTTGGAAGACAAAAAAAATTAAAGAATCATTTTACCTTAATACAATAAAACCTTCACTAAACAAAGATTCTGGATTAGAGGTGAGTAACCTGTGGCAACCATTGGTTGAATCTACAGGAAATCTCTCCTCCAATGAGAAACAGGAATAAACCAACCAATCATAATATGCTCCCCACAATCTACCAGAACACTACAAAGGCCGTTCATGTTTATGGTATTTGCATGATTTTTCATTCCTTTTCCGCTTTCGAACCATGAGGATGTATTTATCCAAGCTCCGAGACCAAGTATCAAGCCTTCCCGTGGGAAGACAACCCACACGAATTTCGCCGACGACATCACCCGTTATTATCGACGGGATCCCTTACGATTTCTCCCTAAATAGGATTAACATTTTTCTAAGAAAACACAAACCCAATGTAGTCATCGACCAGTCCAAGACAAGACTTTTAAGAAGGGGAGGAATTTTTATTCAGCCTCTTACTCCCGAAGACGCAGCTTATCTCTGTTCCCCATGAAACTCCAACCCACCAATTACTTGTAAACTTCCCAGAGCTAATTCACAACTCTTCTCTGTTTTCTTTAGAAACTTCGACCGGTCCATCTCAACCGAAGACATACACACAAGCCTGGAGGCCATACCAGACTGTATGATCCACGAAGTACACCACATCAAATCAAGAATCACGAACCTGCCAACGCAATACTTCAAGATTGTTACTACCTCTAAAATCACTGCAGAACACCTGTTAACAAACGGTTTTGTCTACGTCTTTTTTCATTTCAGAGCTGAAAACCTAGACGACACCTCCAACCTTCCACTGTTCTTTCTCCCAAACCTCCTGTTCATTCATCATATATAAACAAACCACTGAAGATGCTCATGAAAACTACCATCGCTACCATTCCCCGACTCCTTCCATGAAGCACCTTCAAACCTATTTTGTTTGTTTTGAAGTTAAGCACAAAGCTACACAATAGGCTATCTGTGATCTGCCCACCACGGGTATCGAAACCCGGTTTTTAGCGTTGTAAGTCCGCAGACATACCGCTGTGCTACTGGGGCCCTTCAAACCTAAACAAACACAAACGAAATGTCCGCGCCGACTACACAAGTCAAGAAACAACATGAACCTGCACACATATCCACACACTCTACCAACAACCAGGGGAAAAATGAAAAATCAGGCCACACAGACAGAACCAGCACTAAACTATACACCAATGTCGACAGAACCAGTCCCAGTGAAGATCCGTGAAACCCAGACTCGAGTTTCCAAAAAAAAAAAAAAATCCAAACAAACGAACAACCTACCAACGACAACCGAAACTTCCCTCGCACATCAAACAGATTGTTCTTTTCGACCAGTCGTCCCCGCAGCCTCCACATCACCATGACGACATAGAAGAACTTTTTGTCGACCAGGATTACAACCAGATGTAGACCTTCAAAATGTTGAAGTACATTAACCTTGTTGTCTTCTTTTCCCTTCAGCTTCTATCGGGCACGGTCAGGGTATTTCATTCGGCACTCTATCCATGAAAGTGGGTTTTCTCGGGGTACTCCAGTCCCCCCCCCCCCACACACACACAGAGCAAAGTTATTCCTAGTTATTTTTTGATTCTGTGATCCCAACCCTGAAAAGGTACCGACCTAAGTTTAAGTTCAAGTCAAAATTAATAACAATAATATATAATTCCTTTTAAAAATTAGAATTAAAACTCCAGTACTATCCTAACAGCATACGCATTGTGCAAACATTAACCTTCAAAGCATGAATACTTAATCCAGTAACTCGTTGCTCATGTACCAGCCTTGGTCCTTCCAGCCAGATCAAGTCCAACTCGTCTCGACTACCGAACCACCGCTGGACAGAAAGACACTTCACCCGCCACCTCTGACTTCCTTCATGGCTCTCCGACGGCTGCCCCATCTTATCTCTTCTCACTGGCCTATTTCTGCAAACATGATCTAAAACTAAATCCACTGAAACAATAACAACTCACGCGCGGGATTAAAGGGGAAGAGTATTTCCCCAGCGCCCCAGTTGGGAAGGACAGACAAATATAAACTTTGTTTTTTCTTCCTTCAAACTAAATTACTGACACGGTTAGTTTTACATATACATATATTTGCATAGCTTTATTTGTTTGGTTGTAATTAAGCACATAGATACACAATGGGCTATCTATGCTCTGCCCACCACGGGTATCGAAACCCGGTTTCTAGCGTTGTAAGTCTGCAAACATACAGCTGTGCCACTGGTGGGCATTTACATAGCTTGTTTGTATCAAACTTAATTTCAGTCAATCTATCATTCTTAATTTATACTTCAATTCAAGCCCATACCTTTAGTCCACGTACATGGTGAAGGAGGACTGCTTAATCTTCGAGCACCCCTGATGATCAATTATTTCTTCTGAAATGATTAAGTTCAAATCAAAATAATTGCCATAGACATAGACACACTGACCATTCGTTAACGACCTACCACGCCCCTGACAATATGCTGATGACATGGCATTATGGAGCACCTCGTGAGACACACTGACCATTCGTTAACGACCTACCACGCCCCTGACAATATGCTGATGACATGGCATTATGGAGCACCTCGTGAGACCCTCACTCCAGGTACTCTGCCCCCCCCCCACCACACACACTTAAAGTTGGGGCATAGAACTT
The DNA here is from genome assembly GCF_000517525.1 of Limulus polyphemus. Lineage (NCBI taxonomy): Eukaryota > Metazoa > Arthropoda > Merostomata > Xiphosura > Limulidae > Limulus > Limulus polyphemus. The sequence continues at coordinate 624,639 of NW_013665992.1, read as the reverse complement.
ATAGGTTTCCGCCCACCCTGAGAGAATCACTGATTAGTTAATTAATTAATTAATCTATCAATTAGTTAATAAATCAATTAATCATTTAGCAATAAATTATTAGTTAATACATGTTATGTTATGAATTTCGCGCAAAGCTACACGAGGGCTATTTGCGCTAGCCGTCCCTTATTTAGCAGTGTAAGACTAGAGGGAAGGCAGCTAGTCATCACCACCCACCGCCAACTCTCGGGCTGCTCTTTTATCAACGAATAGTGGGATTGATGGTCACATTATAACGCCCCCACGGCTGAAAGGGCGAGCATGTTTGGTGGGACGAGGATTCGAACCCACGACCTGCAGATTGTAAGTCGAGCACCCTAACAATCTGGCCATGCCGGGCCTAGTTAATACAACATCAAGAAAATATCGCAAAGAATGCTTACCTGTGCCTGGTGTCTTCCTGTAACAGCAACATTTGAACACCAAACACGAAAATGAAGAGGATGTAACTTCAATATTATACTTCTTCATAGTTGCCGGCCTCTTTGTCGGAATCACGAAGACTAACATTCCACGAGCGGGGTTGAAGAGGAACAAAGTGTTCCTGAGCACCACAGTTGGAGAGAGAACTCTCTTGTCCTTTCTCTCTTCAAACTGAACCCCTGCCACGTAAGCACACTGACCAAATAAATTTTGGTCTTAGTCTTGTGTCTTTGCTGGGACAGGGTGTATTGGCACCCAGGGGGTGGGCCACTGTGGTCTGGATACTTTGCCCGTGATCAGTTGACCAATCGCCAAGCTAGCGGTTTCCAAGCTCTACTTCAAGAGTCTTGTCTCCGGTCTTCTTCACTGCACCCCACAGGGGCACAGCGGTATGTCTGCAGATTTACGATGCTAGAAACTGAATTTCGATACCCGTGGTGGGTAAAGCACAGATAGCCCATTGTGTAGCTTTGTGCGTAATTACAAACAACCAAATTCTTCACTGCTTTCACCTGCTGTAAAATCAATAAATAAAAGTTCATTTTCAATGTATCTAAAAGATAAAGCCACGACAGGAGGCGAAGAGAAAATGTAATATTTTCTGAACTCCCTAGGTTTACTCACAAAATTTGAAACAACTACCAAGTTTTTCGGATCAGATCACACAATGACCTAAAGACGAAAGACAGAAGACTTTCGAAACGTCGTCCTCCACACTTGTGTTTCTACAACAGGCACCTTCTGTCCTTTCAACAAAGTTTCATCAAGTTGACTAAAGATGTAACCACGTTTAGCAATGGTAGTTATACCATTGGACTAGATCTGCTTGCCTTCTGATCTTTGACCTTTGGCGTCACCTTTGATTGAACTTTAATGTGAAACCCTTCAAACTGGGGGTGCAGCCAAATTGGATGAAGCAGTCATATTTTATAGCTCTTTTTTTAATTACCAGTTACTCTCTAGCATTACTTAGTGACCTCATTATTAATATTTAATAATTATTTACATCTCTCTTAGGCAGTAAAACAAGTCCAGATATGCTTCACTATCAGTATCTGCCACTTGACAAGTCAGGACCATATCCAGATATATTTCAAGAATTAATTACTTACCTTTACAGATGTGTGGATTTCACGGAAAGTTTCTCCTTTACTTCTTGTATTTGAATACAAGGAGCTTTCCACTAAAATACAAACCATAACTGACACTACAAAGCTTCAAATAGTCTAAATAATAAATTCTAATCGAATCTATAGAGTGCATTTCTACAGTATGCGTTTGACATATTAAGTAGTATAACTATTGTTGAAAAAAAAGTATTGTTACGTATCTGGTCGTTTGTTAATTTCCGGTATAAATTCTTTCCGAGGAACTTCAGCGATACAAGTCCTTTCTTAATTAGAACTAGTTTATTCTTTCTCGATGCAACTTTGTAATATACAGAATTTCCACAGTCACTGTAACTTAACTACTTTTATAAACAGACGCTATAATTCACAGTGATTCACACACTTTACTTATTGTGCCTACTGTTCGCTTGACTCAATTATCTATCTCTATATCTATCTATCTATGCAATTCTATCTTTTTCGCTGGCTTTATTTGCCGAGCTTATATACTAAAAAAGAGTTGCCAGGAAAATTCATGATCCTTCGAGAAACTCCAGCGCGCATGCTCCCAGCATTGCGTGACTTCCGCTATCGTAACAGTATTGTTGAAAACAGATCTATCAAAGTTACACAGTTTAAAAACCAAAAGATATTATGGAAAAAATAAAATAATTAAAACTGTAGGCACCATCCTTTATTTCTAGGATCATAAAATCCCTCGTTTGGTTCTCTTAGACATGTGACTATACACATCTTCAAGCGATTCTTCGTTTTATCGTGTTAAAATTGGAGGATCGATCCCGGCGGTGGATTCAGCGCAGATAAGTATTGTGTAGTTTTGGGCTAAAACATGTGAAATTTTATGGTCACATTCAATTTTCATTATTTCATTTGATTTTCATGAGTTTGATTTTTTACACTCGGCTCTTTGTGTGAGTGATTCAGCTATTGTTTTAATAATAAAAAACACACTAAAATGTTAATAAATAAAAACATGAAGACATTCGATGAATATCCTGCCATCTAAGGAAATCTACTATAACTTAATTAACTATACCGATAAAGTTTTTATAACTGTCCTAGTAAACAAATTTATATAAAATAAAATATTTTAACATCATTCAAAGATTTATCATTGTTGTAATAAATTTATGTGTAAATCAGACTATATTTCTAGAAAACTTTGGGTACTAAAAAGTTATATATACAGTTTTCTATAAAGGTAGCGCCCATATCAGGGCGTATTTGTTTTGAAACTGATTAGGAGAGTAAGAGAGGTAATACTAACTTAGCGAACACTATACTATAAATTTGCAATTACAGTAATCTTAAAGTAAGTATACATTCCCAATCTAAATCTGAAATTAAGAATTGAGCTAAAAAGTAGGTTTTAAACGCTAAACTGTAACTGGGTAAATCTTTTTTTTTTTTTGCAAACTTCTGTCTTAAATTAAAACGTGTGCTTGTTCTACTTCTGTTTCTACTACTACTAGCCTAAGTAAGTTAGACTTAGAGTCTAAGTTAGAGTTTGCTTTGGACTTGTAAAGAAACTGCAAAATTAGACAGAACTTGCAAGTAAAAACAACTAGGAATTCTTAAACTTTAAGTTGTTCTTGTCAGGAAAGAAGTAAAATGTAGGTTTATTATGCTTTAAATATTGGACTTGGAGTAAAATAGAAGAAACTTTAAAAAAGGACTAATGTTATTATGATATAACTATTATAAGTAACTAAATTTTATTAGTTTTGGAAAGTGAGAGCCATTGTACTTGTAAGCTGTAGCCCAAATATCAGGTTAATGCCAAGTAGTTTAGGGAACTGTAAACTAAATTATATAAGTGTATGAAATATTTTAACTTTTTAGTTCCAGCTGTTAATAAGAGTGGAGAGAATAATCTTGAGGTGTTTGTACTACAGTATTACTTAGGGAACACTACTAATAGGCCTAAGTATAATGAAAAGGTATGCATGTGGTGTAGTGCATAGGAAAACTAGGATTATAATTTGTTTTGCATTAATAATAATGAATTGCTAAGGTTCAAATAGAATAGATAGTTTAAACTAGTGACGTGGACTAAGTAATAAGTTATAGTGCATATCATAGCTAATGCTATTGATTATGGCAGGTCTAAAGAGCTATTAACCAGGTACAAAGAAGTACTTTGTAAAGTCAGTGGGGTATATAGCATGTCATGGCCCCAAAACAGAAGAAATAACGTGGGCTCCACTTGTTTTGTACTGACACTTAACTAGAATGCCGAGTAAATACATATGTTTACCAAGCATTAGTTAAAATTCCCATCTTTAACATTTCATGGAAGTGAAAGCATCCACAGTCTTGTCCCTGTACAATTTTCTTGCTTGTTCTATGTTCTATGAAGCTAGGCCTCATATTCTTTTTTGACATTGTACTTCTCATGTAGTCCCCCAGTGGGACAGCCTTTGGATTTACATTTCTAAGATCTGGGGTTTGATTCCCCCCTGTGAATGCAGCAGATAGCCTGATGTGGCTTTGCTATAAAAACACACACACACAAACTTCTTGTGTATATTTAAATTAGCATAAATTTGGAAAATGATTTCTTGGCAGTGACAATGGTGGCAGGAATAGTTTAAAACCTTTTCTATTTTGTTACCTGACTCTTGGGCCCTGTAGCAGTGCTATATATGCCACTGTAACTTATATGGGTGAAATCATCAAACAACTCTTTCAGGATTTTTATCAAGAACTCGGGTTATAGACAAAAAAGTTTTAAGCAGGTTGCATAGTGGTTCATAATAGGGATTACCCAAGAATTTGACAAAAATTCTAATAGAACATAAGGGCAAAAACCATCTTAAAAGGTAGACTTGTTTTTGAAACAACACTCAGGACCTTCAGTCTCAATGGCTGAGGCTGCTAAAATATTGATAATACCAAAAAAAGTTGATTTTCCAATTGTTAGGCAAAATTTAAAATTCCTCTAATTGTTTTTTATATTATTATTATTATTGTTTCACAAGCCTACATAAAAAAACGACTATAAATATTTTATTCAAACCTACTAAAGAGATTGTGCACATGTTATAGGACTATTTTTATGTTGATTCTTGAAAGAGAAGGAGAGATTTTATAATTTTTTCATAACTACTGGCCAAGTTTCTCAGTGAACCCACTCAAACACCTAAAATTGATAAATACTGTAGACATGGAGTCAAAATAGGGATTTGTAGCTTGAAAAATAATGTAGACACTATTTCCAGCCTTTTTTTTTTTAGAGTTCTTTGTTCTAGGCTTGAAAACAACTTTTGTGTTTTATTCAACTTGTTTCTGTACTTTTTTGACAATTCCTATTCCCTCTTTTTAAATTAAAAATTTTTACTCATAAAGGCTTCTAGTGCTAACAATAAAAAAAAAAAATAAAAAAAAAATATATATATATATAAGTTGCTTAAACTAGAAGCTTTGGTGGCAGTTAACAAATGTTAAACTTGGTAAAAATATTATTTTAGATGGTTTAAAGTATTTTATTGGAACAAGCTAATAAATAGGAATGAGGATTAATTTTGTTGGTAAGAAATGTGATGAAATTTGTGAATGAAACATTGTTATGGCTGGCAAAAATGTAGGGTGTGTTAAGGTTGAGATTTCAAAAAGAAAAGGAAGATTTGTATTAGCTTATTCTATAAGTCTCTTTTACAGGTCATTGACACTGACAGGTTATCTACAGGAGACTAGCTATACATTCAGTAGAAAAAGTTTCTTTGTTAAGCACAACGGTACATAATGGGCTATCTAAGCTGTGCCCACCATGTGTCTTGATACCTTATCACTGAGCTATTGGAGGATAAAACATGAGTGAAAATTTAAGAAATCTTACTAAGGGAGTAAGCTATCTTAGACTTTGTTCTTCTTTGTTTCGGAGAAGGTTTCTTTTTTGTGAGTGTAAAACACTTAAATACACCATTTTGATTTTTCGACACCTCACTACTATGAAGGCTTGGTTTGGTCTGAAGTTTCATTGGTGGTAGTTTCCAGGGTCACTGATGAGGAGTGGAATTCTCTGAAACTTGTCTGGCTCACAGACACACCCCCATTAAAAGAAACGACCATTTCAAGCTTTTACATGGTATTAAACAAATGTTTAAACAACTCTATTCAATTATGTACCAGCTGCCTAGTGTCAGCTAACAATATGAAGAATTAAATTGTGGTGGAATGCTACAAGTTCTTCAAATACCTATAGAATGATAGGTTTCTTTTTTGTGGGTGTAAAACACTTAAATACACCATTTCGATTAACTTAGACTTTGTTCTTTATAAAGATGTGATTGTGCAAGAGTGCTAAGTACCAACAATATTTTTAATGAAACCACTTGTAAAATATTTTATCAAAGCCACCTTGTAGAAACTTTGTGTTTTGAGAAAGAACATTTGAGTGGTTAATCTCAATGGTAAAAAGGTTAATTAAGATTGGGATGTTTTTGTAATTCCAGTCAAACTAGATGAAAAGAGAAATATATTCTTTATAAAATTTTGTCTTAATTAGAAGCCTTTTTTTTTTTTTTACCAAATATGTATTTAAAAGAATTGAATTACTAGTAAGTATAAAACACCTAGCTTACAAAGAATTATTTCAGATCAAGTAATATTAAACATTTTATGAAATAGTCAGGATATAGTGGGGTATGGATCATCTTGGTTTTCAAGAACAGGTGGATTAAATAATTGGGAGTTTGGTTGGTATGTTGAAGAAGATTAAGGCTTTAACTAGTAAAAATAAAATAAATTTTTAGTGTGCAGAGTCAAGGATTGAAAGTCTGAGTGAGAGAGCCATGAATTATATGGAATAAAGCTTTACTTTAGTTATATTCTGTGCCAGAGGTGATGGGTAGGGTAATAGTGAAAAAGGGTATTACCCTGTCCTTGATCAACGGGCTTGAAAATGTGTTGGAGGAGGGACAAGATACAGAGACTTTCAAAGAAGAAGAATGAGAAGATATAAAAATTGGCTAATTTCACTCTTCTTTTCAAGGGAAGGGATAAAAATTGTCCCAGTAATTATAGGTCTATTTGTCTTACATTAGTGGTGGGAAAAGTTTTTGAAAGTGTGACAAAAGATGTTTTGTAAAGTCATTTAATGAAGTTTGATATTTTGTTGGATATTCAGTATGGTTTCACTCTGCTAATCTTTTGATATTCTTTGAAGAGGTTACTGCTTATGTAAATAAAGGTACATGTATGGATTTGGTGGCAGTCATAATCACTTTTTCTACTTACTGTTTTTTTTTTCTAGATTATACCTACACAGTGTGAGTCAGCTGTATTATAAGAGAGACAATGGATACCACATGGGAGCTTTATGAAATGTTCCAAGCTTTTCTAAAGGTAAAAGTGTGTTAAAATTAAAATATTGCTCAGTGTTTCGTGTATGATACTTTTTTTTCACAAATATTTTTTATGTTAGAGTTATAAACTTGTGAAGTGAGTTACCTTAAGATATGGTATGTGTAGTTAATTTCAATTATTTAGAATTTTGTTTGATCTGAATATGGAAATATGTTAAACTTAATACATTAAAATATTGTTTGATGTATCAGTTATACTGTATAAACCATTATTAAATATGATAAATTTACTTATTAAAACAATTGGTACATTTTGGTATGTGTGTGTGTGTGTGTGTGTGTGTGTGTATATAGCCTTAAGCATATTTCTTAGATTAAATGTACTACAGATAAGATATATATAAATAGGGCAACACTGTTCAATAAACTTTATTTTAAAATATAGGAAAAGCAATTTTAAAGAAATTTAAAAATGACTACATGTTTCAGTAGCTTCCTTTACCAACATTAGGAGTAAAACTATGCGAACAGTGGGTTTTTGTACAAGAATGGTTGGACTCACTGATGAATTACATTTAGTCTGATTATTCTTGTATAAAAACCCACTGTTCGCATAGAGTTTTACTCCTAATGATGGTAGGGGAAGCTACCGAAACATGTAGTCATTCTTAAATTCTTTAAAATTTCATTGTGTAATGTAAATGTTGTTTTCCCTATATTTGTAAGTACTACAGATATGATTTATTATAGCTTGAAGTTTGTTTTTATTATTTATTTACCTACCATTATTCACAAATGTGTTTTTCAGGCACCTTCTTATCATCTTGCATTAGAAGCATTTTTAATGGTGTGGGTCTTATGGTTAATTTTCCACAAGAGTTATAAACCAGAACGGTTAGAGCTGACGGAAAAGGTGAGTTCTGTGAAATATTTAATAGTTATCAAGATTGATGTACAATTCCTGGCAATGGACACTTTTTATTTACTCCTCTTTGTAACTATGACAGCTATGTCAGGATATATGTAAATGCAAATAGATAATGATGGAAAATGATGTAAAATATCAACCCTCATTTATTTTTATTCTAGCAAACTTGTAGTCTTCATTAATAACTTGAGTTCTTTGTTTATTTTGTTACTATTATAAGATTGAAATTGTTGTTCTAATTCAATTGTTTTTAGAATTGTATACTTTAAATATTTTAATTCGTTTGAGTAGTGTAGTATTAAAAGAAACTTCATTGTTTTTACAGTATGTACATTGATTTTAAGCAGTAACTTTTCCATATTATCATGAAAAGCCTTGCTGTATCAAAAACTAATATGCTATTTTTCTCTATACTATGGAGAAAAAATTTTTGAATTTGAGAGTTTATCTTTTGAGTCTTTCTTTTTCATGATTAAACTATTTATGCCAATACTTTAAACCATTTATAAGTTTAGACACTTGCCAAACTGATTTTCTGGCATTATTTATTATAGGAAAAAGAAGAACTGATTGCAGAATGGAAACCAGAACCTTTAGTTCCAGATTCATCTAAAAACCATTATGCTTTAAAGCCAAGAGTTGTGTCGGGGTAAGTTTTTTCTGCAGTAAGAAAAGGAAATAGTTGTTAAAATCAGAAGTCACTAAATTTCCAGCAGTATTTAGCAATTCCAGTTCTTACTAGAATTCATTAAGATAAATACATGACAAATGGTTGAAGTTAATGTACATTTTCATAATTTAAAGGTATTTAGAAACAAAGAAATTCCTAGTTTTTCATACATGGTTTCATGACTTCTGCAGAAAAAGCTACTAAAGACTAAAACAACACAATTTCTCTTTCAGGGCTTTAGGCAAAAAAATTACAGTCAATGGTACAGAATGTCTGAATATGGGCACACACAACTATCTTGGTTTAATTGACTCACCAGAAATAAAGGTGAGGTTTTCAACATATATGTTGAAAGTTTGTTAATTATTTCAAGCTCACATTTATTGCATTTACCTTAAATTGTTTTAGAATACCTTTTGATTCACAGTGATAATTTTTGTATTACTCTTGCTGTCTACATAGCTTTTTTTTTGTTTCTGAGTATTTATTACATAAGGATTTACATATCTTGTGATCAATTCTAATTAATTCAAACTATGATGCATTTCTAACATTTCATACAATAATTATGGCTTATGATTGTTTCTTTACCGTCGAGAACCCAAAATGAGAATTGATGTGGTTTATTGACATAGAATTTAGTAATCCATAGATAAAGACAGTTTTTCCTCACAAATAATTTAAATGTGGGATTTGTAAAATAGCATTTTGATTCAGAATATACATTGGCTAAGGTGTAATAATGAGTACTGAAATAATGTTTTACACTACTGAAGTAACTGTAGTGTATCCAAAACTAAAATCATAATTTTATTAAACTTGTATCAATATTTTTATTTTCTAAACTGGGGAAAATGAAGTAAGTTAAGTTTTATATTTATAATATATGTTTACTTAAATTAATTTTCAGTGATTCTCTCGGTAAAATAGCAACAAGGGCAGGCTTCCAAGAAAATTATTTCTTAAGTGTAAACTTTCTGAGCAGTTTGTCATTGTAGCATGTCTCTTCAACTTGTTTCACTGCATACTTGCTCATTCAGGAAATACTTCATGCTGACTGACTAAGAGACAACAGAGCTATAATAGCATCAGCCAAGTGTGATTTTATTGTTGAATAGAATATAAAGAGCAAAGTCAAGTTAAAGAGGGTTTTACTAAGTCAAATTATATTGGACCTACATACGTTGATTCTTGAAGTTAGTTGTTGTTTTTTAGTTTACTGAGGTTGTATTGATATTCTGGACTTTGTATGATATTGACAGGAAGCAGCAGTTAAGGGACTCAGGAAGTATGGAGTAGGCTCTTGTGGTCCAAGGGGATTCTATGGAACCGTGGGTATGTAACATTATAGAAATGTATCTTGTTAAGTTGTTCTAACAAATGGCTAAGGTGATATCATGTATATGTTATTTCTGACCTCACAAAACTAATCATAGGGACATTTAACATTGTAATCATTTTAGCATCATCAAATTTACTTATTTTGTAAGACATGTCTTCCTGTTATCTATGTTATAGTATTTATGTTATTTACAATTAATCAAACTATTGTTTGGTTAGTTTGCAGTATTCAGCTTGAGATTTGACTCCATTTAAGTTTGTTACTAGTAGTAAATGTTGCTGTTTTAAACTAATGTGATTGTGCTGTTTCTATATTTTCAAACTTTTTATTGTTTTGTAACAGATGTTCATTTAGATCTTGAAGCACAGTTGGCTGAATTCATGGGTGTTGAGGAAGCTATATTATATTCTTATGGATTTTCATGTATGCCAAGTGCCATTCCAGCTTATGCTAAACGAGGAGATGTTATTTTCTGGTAGTATTACATATTCAATAATAACATTGAGGTTAACTACAAATAGATTTGTGAATTCTGAGATGATTACTCACCTCTTTACACAAAATAACTATCTTGCACATCTGCCAAAGAGGTTTACATGAGACTAGCCTTCAGGCAACTTCCACCAAATTTCATGTATTTTAACATGAAGTGCAACAAAAGCCCTCACCAGCAGGAGAATGATACAACCTCCATGTGCAGTAGCTCCACCTATGCACTTACACTCATCTTTTTTGCATTGTATTGAATAGACATGTTCAAAATGTTTTATCTGTATTCAGTTTGTTGAGATTTGCATTTGTTATTGAAGGTTTGGTTTTCATTTTCTTTAGCTTTTGTTTCAAAAGCTTTAATTTTTTATCTTGATTTCTAAAGTGATGGTGATCTCTACTTAGTCCTGTGTGAGTGATGATATTACACACAAACAAGCCTTATTCCTACTATGGCTTCTGGAAGCTTGTTAACTGTCAGGGATGTTGTAGCCATTCTTCAACGTGTCGTGAATTACCATATGGTTACTGGGCTTCCTACTTTCATTTCATCAGCCAGAGTTCTTTCTTTTAAGTCGGGAATGATCAGTTGAGCTTTGAATTTAACTCTTACTATAGGCTGGATGATTCCACCGAAACTGTATCCACCAAAGTAACCATGATAACAGTTATACTATAACTTTTGATAACATACATGTATCTTCATGAAATGTTGTATATCATCAGTAATTGTTAGAAGGCTTTTGTACATAAAATACCAGATTTTTAAAAGTTAATTATTACAATTTTTTAATTAAAGATTTACTCATGAATTTTTTCTTCTGAATTTTGATTTTAAGATTAAAAATACTTTTATTCATCTGAAAATTATCAAATTTCATTTGCAAAATCTCTATAATTTCCTAATAACATTCAGAAAATTGTCAAATGTTTTTATTTTTTTT